>NW_013669695.1:4643-5676 GCF_000517525.1 Limulus polyphemus
GGTATTTACATCGTATTCACTATATTGGAGACACCACTCAGGTTGGTATTTACATCGTATTCACTATATTGGAGACACCACTCAGGTTGGTATTTACATAATATTCACTATATTAGAGACACCACTCAGCTTGGTATTTGCATCGTATTCACTATATTGGAGACACCACTCAGCTTGGTATTTACATCATATTCACTATATTGGAGACACCACTTGGCACAACTCTACTGGTAGGATATCGACCTCCTCTGCACTAGTAAGGCAAAAATAGCAGCCATGGAGGGTCTTCATCAATATTCAGTGGGAATGAGACTGTAGGAAAACAAAGTACTGTATAGTGAAGCTAGGAAAAGCGAAAGGTGGAGAATCAATAAGACATTATACATTGTTAAAGTAATGCACATTCACCTTCTTCGAAGCAGCCAGTCCCCACATGAGGGGGTCAGTGCAACCTATGGAATTGTTATATAGTACTCAATTCAACTAAAAACTATTTATCTGTTGAAATCTCATAAAACTGGAATTAGCATGGCAATTTTGTGACAGGTACTTTGATATAATCGAAAGTTCATATTAATTATATCTATCGTCGACAAAGTTACTTTCACATGAGCAGACAAAAAAAATAAAAATAAAGAAGTAAGATCTTCAGACTCCACTTATCCCAAATTACTTAGTGATATATGAAAAGGTATAGTTAGAAAATCTATTGAAATAAGATTAAACAGAGACTCATGCAAGATGCCCCCCCCTTTCAAGTTACAATAACAATGGTTCATATAATTACATTAGTCGTGCCGTTTTATCTTTCTAGCTATCTGTTGTCTGTATGTTCTCTAACCTATTATTTCATAGACTGTAATAACCATAAAATATATAATGAAAATTTCATGGAAACTATCTTTATAAAAGTCTGATGCCAGAGTAACTTGAATTGTTTGAGTGGCCTTTGTTCTACTATCGCGTAAATTGTGTTAGTATTTATTCTAGTGTTATAATCGTGCCAGCTGTCTTATATATATATATATATATA
>NW_013669695.1:6538-19210 GCF_000517525.1 Limulus polyphemus
TTTTCTATCACGTAAGGTTTTTTTTAAAAATCGGGAAGAAAAAAAAACTCTTACTTAAATCAAATTACTATTTCGTTTACCAAAATGAACATTTTTATTATCATGTTTGGGTTCTAGAACGATCGATAAGACTCTCACGTCGCGATTGGTCTAGAGAAATCTGTAGTCAGAAATTGTCAACATTTTAAGCATAACAAAATGTGACCCGATTTCAATGAAAATGATTTACTTATGTAAAAGTACGTATGACGTTTTGTGAAAAATATGTACGTGATGGAGAAAAATGGATATTACTTTCGGATTCAACGTACAGGAATTACTGTAGAACATGTAAAAAATTCAAGACAATTGAACCATCGCAGACCTGTGTTATCCATCATACAAAACACCGGTTTATATTTTTCTATAAACTTCCACATATATATGCTTGAAGAATAGTGTTTATATTTGGAAGTGCTGCTCGAGAAGGACGACTTATATTAAACATAGAGACATATACAAACTATACCACTACATTGTGTATTCATGCTAGTCTTGATATATTTAGAAAATGGTTTGTTTTGAATTTCACGCAAAGCTACACGAGGGCTATCTGCGCTAGCCGTCTCTAATTTAGCAGTGTAAGACTAGAGGGAAGGCAGCTAGTCATCACCACCCACCGCCAACTCTTGGCCTACTATTTTACCAACGAATAGTGGGATTGACCGTCACATTATAACGTCCCCACAGCTGAAAGGGCGAGCATGTTTGGAGGGACGGGGATTCGAACCTCCAACCATCAGATTTCTAGTCGAGTGCCCTAACCACCTGTTCATGCCAGGCCTTTAGAAAATGAGCTTCGATGTAATTACAACAGTAGGATATTTAGAAAGGGACATGCCTGGAAGCAATAAAAAAGCGCTCTACATTTTTTTCTTATACTAACATAATATATTAGGTTTAACAATCATTAGTGTTGTTGGCACCAAAATTTTCTTGAAAATGCTTCAGCTATGAGATAAATGACTGCTTAGAAAAAGTGGTAGTGTGAAAAGAACGCTCTGTTTGCTGGCGATGCTGATCCCTGAAGCTTTTCATATAATATTAATGAGGTACTGTTTTCCTTCTTTTTTTTTTTTGTAATTTAGCTGTGCTCATTACCTGAATAGAAGTGAGAGTTGATGTATAAGCAAAAGCGAACGAAAGTGAAAGGTCAGGAAACTGGATTTTTTAATCAGTTTACTTTTGTTTTACAAAATTGTTTGAACTATTTATGAGATGAGTCCATAATCAAACGCATGGAAACTAAAGTCCCTAAAGAAAAGGGATGAATTTGTCGTTGCGAGTGACAATTTTATTTTTGTAACTAAGATATGGTGAAAACCAGAAATTATTAAAGAGTGACTTTTTTTTTTTCAAAATTTAACATGATTATTTTCTCAAAAAATTCACAAAGTCTTGTTATTTTCGCGATCTTCTAAGTAACATTACTATAATTATTGTTTTCCTTTGGGAGCGTAAGTAATCAGTGCTCGCATCAGAGTCCGACAGCTTTAAAAATGTCTTGAAACCTTTGTTTTAAGCCTACACAAGGATATTCTACACAATACACTGAATCATTCCGCGGAAGAAAAAAGAACAATCTAACAGCATCTAGATATAATAAGGGTAAAGAGCATCAGCTTACGAGGAAGTAACATTGACAAATAAAGTTAGAATGTAGTATGCTTGAAGAAGTTATTACAGTTTGTGTTAATAAATTGCATAAAATATACGGAAGCTCAAGGTAGGATCACATAATATTAGCGTGTATTTTAATCCAAGATTAACAATATCGTTTACCTTACAAGTAAGTTAGAACAGTTTATTTTTCAATTCTTTTCTGAAAATACACGTTATAATAAAACGTAATTAATTAAAAAAGATTTAACTCAAAGTAAAATAATATGAAATTACTAGATACTGTCAACTTTTTCTAATGCAGAAATCCACTAATATACTTGTATTTAGTTTCGTTACGAATTAAACATGCTGACTCCAACGTTTTACTAGAATGTTGAAATTTTTAAATGTACATCTAAAAATTATGAACAGGGAAAAATATGAGATGCTAACATAAATAGGAAAAGAAAAACGCGAGCATTTTTACATTGCCAAAATAATTTGTTAATGTTGACATTTGGTGACTTACTTACAAGTTTTATTTTATTGATAATAAGATTGAAGCTACTGATATTTAATCAAGGTATATCTATATATATATATATATATATAGATCTAGGTATATATATATATATATTATGTTATTTATGCGCAAAGCTACACATAGGTCTATCTTTTCATGACAGTTAGTGAACAGCTTGGGCTAGTTGGATATTAGCGTTGCTCCAAACTCAAGGTGTTTGTTTGTTCTCAAGCACAAAGCTATACAATGGGTTATCTGTGCTCTGACCACCGAAAGTATTGAAACCCTATTTTTAAATGTATAAGCCATCAGAATTACAGCTCAGCCAACGGAAGGCGATTTGTAAATCTTATGATAGAAACATACCACTTGGTATGGATATACTAATAGATGTACTGAACATTTTCTGGTATAAGGACTAGCCACCGACACATTTGGGAACTTAGTCACGTCTTATGTAATTTTATATGTTTTATATTTAAATTGTTTTTTATTTCGGGATCACAGTTTATGAGAGAGAGAGAGAGAAGTTGCACATATAGATCTTACCATTTACTGAGTGTTAAAAATGGTGGACAATAGAGACAGTAAAACTACAGCACCCAAATTACGTGCAAACCCCCCCCCCCAAAAAAAAAGAAGAAGAAGAAGCAGAAAAATACAACTTACAGTTCCCAGCAAAACTCCCGAGAAAAGATAAAGGAACTTGATACGAGTCCCTCTCAGAAAATACGATGAAGCTTCGTGAACTAGGACAAGCACCCTTATCAGTCAACATTCATAGCCTTAATGAAGAAAGTATCGCACAAACACTTATGATCCATGAAACATCTTGGCACAATAGCTGTTGTGGTATTTTCAACAATGCTAAAGTGGCTTGTCCTGAAAAACAAGACCTAGATGATCAAGAGGATGCTATAAGAAGAAGATGACTCTAACCAAAGGCATGAGGGTAAAAAATAATTGCCAAGTTTTGAAATGAAACAAACTAATCTATATTCTTTCTTAAGTCGTCAGTCTACTGTGGCTTTTAATTTATTAAAACAAGTCAGTTCATTATATTAAAACTTTGATAGAAATACAAAACGGTAATATTCGTGTACAATGTAGGGAAAAATATGTGATTAATTTAAGTAACTTGAGACGTTTATAGAACATCTGGATGAAGCAATTTTTAATTGTTCCAGTTATATCTTAAGTGAAATTAAAAAGATAATTTTTCGCTTTTAATTTAAAATTTACCATTCCCAGTAAGTTAAAATTAGTATTTTTTTTTTACTTTGATCGGTTTTATAGTAATCTTATAAGTAAAATATTTGGTTTAAATCTGGAGAATCTTTCAGTAACAAAATAATTCAAGTTAATGCAATAACGTTAATTTGTTTTATCAACTTTTACATATAAGTAAGTAAGATTTGTTATGATTAAAAACGCTTAGTGAAAATTACGACATACTTAGTACTAAACCAGATAAGGATAATAGCCTAGTTATTATTGATAAAATGGAATATTTCAATATAAAGATGATCCATCTAGTGTGATCCATCCATCTCGATTACCGTAATTTATGGTAAGATAAATGGAAATTATCCGATGGCATACATGGGCTATTTTGTTTTACAATTTTTGCTTGATAAGGAGGATGAAAAGCCCCACAAATAGGGCACAATTCCACTTTTTTATATGCTTTTGACTCTGAATTTAAAGACACAAGTAGTTAATAAGTTAAGTTACAACTTTCCACAAATCAGGGTATGCAATTAGCATCTGCTGAGGTCATTTAGGATTTGATAAGAAAAAGAAAGAAGGAAAATGATTATTATCTAATACTGTCCTTTATATAGCTGTTGCTTCCTTAATGGGTACTCTCGTTCATCATATGTTGAGTAATTCAACTAAACTTGTGAGACTTGATCACGATCCTACCGAAACTAGCAAAATAAAATTGTAAAAATATCTATTGCAATTAAAGAAACACAATGCGTTGAGTAAAGCATAATTCTCATAAATGAGACTATCAGGGAGTCATGTTCTATAGTCTTCCTTATCTACATAAAGATGAATATCCATTAAGACTTATTGTTTCAAATCTTGGGACCTATAATCATGCTTTGGCAGGGGTTTTAGTTGAATTTCTAAAGAAGTATGCTACTAATGAATATACTATGAAAGGCAGTTTTGAATTTTCTAATGAAATACAAAATTTAAAGTTGGACAGTAATATCTGCTATGCTAGTTTTGGTATTGAGTACTTAATACTAACATTCCTTTGATTTTCAATGACAATTCAAATGAGTTATGTATACAAAACGTTGTACTTTGAGGTTAATGAATGCTGTTACTAAAAAATCACACGTTTTGTTACATGGTGACCTTTATGATAAGATTGTTGGTGTAGCTATGGGTTCTAGATTACCCCCTTACTTAGAAAATAATTGTTTTTTTTATGAAAACAATGCTTGGATGATTGTGCATAATATCTTAAACCATTGTATTATCGAAGATAATGTAGATAATGTTTTTTTAATATTTTCAAAGACCTAAATCATGTTTCTCAGTTTTGGGATTATTTAACTAATGAACACCAAAGTATGAAGTTTAATCTTGAACATCATCATTCTGGATATTTTATTTCATAATTGCGATGGTAATTCTGAATATTAAGTTCACCATAAGAACACATCCACTGGCCTTTGTTTTGTTATTATATTAATACTGTTCTTAAAGAAAATCTTGAGAAGAGTTTATTTCGTCGTGCTTATAAAGTCTCAATAACTTAAGAATTTTTGCAAAAAGAACTATGCCAGATGAGACATTTCTTAAGGAAAAATTACTCTTGTATTTATCTGAGTGATCGAATTATTTATGATTATTCGAATAAACAAAATCTGGGCATATATTGGAAGTTAGTTTCTGCATTAAGAAAAAAACAACTATGTATCCTACTTCGTAGATTGTGTCCTTATACAAAATTGCGGTGTATTTTAAAACTGAACGTGTTCTGTAGTAGTTTGTCTGTTTTGAATTTCGTGCAAAGCTACACGAGGGCTATCTGCGTTAGCCGTCCCTAATTTAGCAGTGTAAGACTAGAGGGAAGGGAGCTAGTCATCGCCACCCACCGCCAACTCTTGGGCTACTCTTTTACGAACGAATAGTGGGACTGACCGTCATATTATAACGCCCCCACGGCTGAAAGGGCGAGCATGTTTGTGGGACGGAGATTCGAACCTGCGACCCGCAGATTGCGAGTCGAGCTCCCTAGCCACTTGACCATGCCGGGACGTTCTGCAATAGTTCTTCAAATATAAATATCGTATTTACTCATTAAAAACAATAAATATGTTTGCCCCCCAGTGGCACAGCGGTATGTCTGCGGACTTACAACGCTAGAATCCGGGTTTCGATACCCGTGGTGGGCAGAGCACAGATAGCCCATTGTGTAGCTTTGTGCTTAATTACACAACAATAGCAATAAATATGTTTTATCCATTTACGAGTAATTGTTTCAAGCAAGATTACATCGGTTCTACGACAAGAAAACTGTGACACGAGTGAAAGAACATGAAACAAATTTAAGAAAGCCAAATAGATCGAATATGTTGGAGTATTCACCCCCTAGTTGAATGTGATGTAGTCGTCTATTCAAATTATTTTAAGATGTCAGCAAGGACCAATGATGAACATAGCCGCCATGTAAAAGAAAATTTATTATTTCATAAACTAAGGCCAGAACTCAGTCAGGTTAATTCTGCTTGTAAACTGTTACTTTATAACTTAAAAGAAAATGGTCGCTTTTTTATTATTTTTGCTATTCATTAGAAAATTAAATGTAGATGGGGCTACCTGTTTCAATGGGCGCTTTGAGCTTGCCCTGTATCAGAAGATATTTAGTGCAGCGTGTAGTATTAACATGCCTTGTAGCATTCTCCTATCACAAAATTCCTAGCTGCCCTGCTAAGCTCCTAGACCAAAAAAAAAATAAAAACATCCACGGCCCCCACGTTCGAAGCGGGTTTTTGCGATACTGAGCCGCGAACTATGAACATTCGGATTCACAGTCCGACCACGTTAACTACTAGTCCAAGACTAGCCACAACATTTGGATAAAACCTCATTTAATGTCTGAACACCCTTGAAAACAAACAAGCACTATCATTTTATGAATATTTCAATAAGAATATATATATGTCACATTTACGGCCTAACAGAGTCGTCAGATACGTTATCTCGGTGTATTCACTGTTTGTTTTGTTTTGGATATATGGTTTAACAGAATCGTCAGGTGGGTATTCCGATATATTAACACTTACGAAAATATATATGTCAAATGTGTAGCCCAACAGGATCATCAGATACATGCTCGTGTATATCTACACTAGGAAATTCCGTGTTTCATTATTTAATAACATTTTATTCCTGTGTTATCAACGTGTTATACAGCTACTTGGGCAACATTTTTGAGGGCTGGATATGAAAGAAAAATTCCTCAACTGAATTATTCTAGCCATTTCTATCAACTCGTAGCTTTTTGCTTGTTGTCATTCTAGACATATTTGAAAAGATTAAGCTAAGTAATAGAATAATCTTACCAGAAACAGATGATCCTTATTGAAATGTAGAAATACATATATAGAAGAATACATATATATTATAAATTTTGTTTCTTACAAATCTTCTTTACTTCGTTTTTACCTAAGGTATTTTATCATTTATATAACATATAAATAAGGCTTAAGCAGAAAATGTTGAATTTTATTGAATAATTTAAAGTTATATATACTCTGAGAAATATAATAGAGGATTTAATATTGTACTTGGCTTACTTCAATAAACAAAATACGCGTATATGTATGGGTCAATAATAGTTGAGTACTATAGAGAGCTTACTTGTACTAAATACTGGAGATATCTTATTTAACGTTGAATGACAGTCAAATTATCTATTTCTTTAAATACTTTTACAGAATGCGAACTGCAAATGACAGGTATTAAACCACAAGTCGATGTCACTCCTTAAGTTTTAATTTCAGAAACTCTTCTGTAACATGAGTAATAATAATAGTATTGTACTACGACGTTCTTATTAACATTAATATAACTATTTTGTTTTCTACAGTACGCTATTCACTATTGTTTTTTCTTTTCCGCGGACTTGAAAATATATTAAACTAATCACTAGAGAATAACAACTGTATCAAATAAAAGTTCCTTAAGCATGAAATTTGTAAAGATACAAAAGCATCCAATAATATGCTATTATAAAACGAACTGCAAGGATATGTTAGCATCCCCTGAAATAGTGTTAACGACCAAATCGTTGTGTCTAGCTTGAATTTACACCATCTTTTCAACTTGATCTTCTTTGAACAGAAAGGTCAAGTGAACAGCTCTCAAGCTATGTTTACCAAGATCCTTGTTGTTACACGTGTCACCTAAAAACTCCTGAAATCAGAAAAAAAACAGAAGATAAAAAGGTAAAGAAATGCTTGATCTTTAGCTCTTCTTTCTAAGTGTCAAAGTGAGAATGAAAGGCACGAGTAAATATCAGTTTTTTTTGGTCACATTTGTTTTCACATGACTGTTTTTATTCTATTGTGTATTGATATCTATAAAAATAATAATAGGTAGAAGCGGTGACAATGCTTGAAGTAAACAGTTTTTATTTGTCCTGTTAGGAAGTTACATTTTATTCTTCACGTAAGTTATATTCTATTGGTTAGAATGTTTAATATTATTATGCATCTTTATTACAGGGATTGTTGTGCATTGCCAGCTTAGTATTGGATTTAGGATTAACCTAAATCTTCTCAGATGGCCAGCTTCGTGAGTTATCATTGGGATTATGGCCAAGAATATCGATAACAGTGAAGGCACTCAACTGATGAAACAATACATTGTAATCATTATTAATAAGAACAGTACATTAAGTTACCTATATTTATTACTAGGTTAATTTTTAGTTCTGATCTATGTAACTAGCTTATTTTTATCAGAAATTAATATCAATTATATCTGTTAAATTTAACGAATATTGCTGAAACTACTTCACGATGTGCGAAAAAAATGTACAACTTAATTGTTGATGATTATATGCCTCCATAAAATATTATAAAAGACCACAAAAGCAGATATTTTTTACTTTAAGAAAATCGATCAAATTTTCTGACCCTCGCAGACAAAAAATAAAACTTTATCTTAAAAGGCATATGTTTGTTTGTCTGTTAGATATCGCTAAAAGATACACGAGGGCTATCTGCGCTAGCCAATCATAACTTTGATAGAGTAGAGAGAAAAGCATCTTGTCAACACCACTCAATACCGACTCTTGGTCTATTCTTGTCAGACTAATTAAAACCCGGCATGGCCAGTTGGTTAGGGCACTCGACTTGCAGTCTGAGGGTCGCGGGTTCGAATCCCCGTCACACCAAAAATGCTCGCCTATTCAGCCGTGGGAGCGTTATAACGTGACGATCACTGCATTATTCGTTGGTCAAAAAAATAGCCCAAGAGTTGGCGGTGAGTGGCGATGATTAGCTGCCTTCCCTGTAGTCTTTCACTGCTAAATTAGGGACGGCTAACGCAGAAAGCCCTCGTGTAGCTTTGCGCGAAATTAAAAAAACAAACAAACTGATATCAGAGAAACTAGTTTCGACACATTCGTACGTCCTCTTCAGTCTCACGTCGGCCCGGCATGGCCAGGTGGTTAGGGTGCTCGACTCGCAATCAGCGGGTCGCGGGTCAAAAAAGATAGCATAGCTCTGGATTTAGGCGTTATTTTATACGCTTAACAGGTACTTATTAAACTGTAAGGTACATTTTGATTCCCATTGTTGAAGATGAATACATGCTCGCCCTTTCAGCCGTGGGGGCGTTATAATGTGACGGTCAATCCCACTATTCGTTGGTAAAAGAGTAGGCCAAGAGTTGGCGGTGGGTGGTGATGACTAGCTGCCTTCCCTCTAGTGTTACACCGCTAAATTAGGGACGGCTACCGCAGATAGCCCTCGTGTAGTTTTGCGCGAAATTCATAAACAAACAAACAGACAGACTAATTACCGAGATTTGATTGTCACTCTTACAACGCACCATATTTTCTTCGTTTGTATTATTTTTCTTTTCTTTTTTGAAGCTGATAGTGTCAAAAAATTGTAGAAAAAAATCGTTTGCTCTTATTAACAAGAAAATATAAATACTTTTATTTTTCATTGGTTTTAGATAACTCACGTCCATGGATCATAATTATAGTGAGAAATACCCAAACTGAAAAGTTACATTAAATTTGTAAGGTCCTCTGCAATTTGCTCATGTCTTTTCAGATGTAACAACGTATAAATTAATGTAGAGTTTAACATATGACACATAAACTATATTACAGACACGTGATTAACCTTCTTATTTTATCTAACTTATGATCAATCTATTATAATAAATTATAATCTGTAAGACCTGTATATTTAAAATTTAATTAACAAGCTTATTGTAAGTTCAAATACAGTAACTGTATCAAATATAAGCTTGTTCAACAAACTATGTTTTCAAAGAAAATAAACTATTAATATTTTATTAGGATTTCAAAAGTCATATGTCGTACGTTGCTCAATAGTATAATTCATGAGAGAGTAAGTTACATAGTAATAGTCTGTTTTTTTATAGTAAATATAATGTTGACGTTTATTATTATGAACAAAGCTACACAAAGGGGTATCTCTCCTCTGCCCACCATTATAATCTTATAAGCCATGATGACGAAGAAACCACGTTCGAAATATTGGATTCCTTCTTGAACTTTAGAATTATGTTTTTCAGATTCTCGATACTTCAAACGGCAGGATATTTACACTTACGCAGGGTTATTTATACTTACTGACCAGTTTATTGAAGTTTATTATTTTTAGTCACGCCAGTTTGAGTACGACAAATATATCATGTATGTACACCATTGAATAATGTGATTAAGCGACTTTAGCCTAATTTCACAACTAGTCGTGTTAGCTTTCCTTTGTGCTTTTAGGCCCGGGATGCCAAGGTTGTTAGGGCGCTCGACTCGCAATCTGAGGGTCGCAAGTTTGAATCCCCGTCACACCAAAAGTGCTCACCCTTTCAGCCGTGGGGGTGTTATAATACTACGGTCAATCCCACTATTCGTTGCAGGTGGGTGGTGATGACTAGCTGCCTTCCCTCTAGTCTTTCACTGGTAAATTAGGGACGACTAGCGCTAATAACTTTCGTGTAGCTTTGCGCGAAATTCAAAACAAACCAAACCATACGTAATATTTAAAGAAGACGTATACACAAATAAACCAATAAGGAATTGACGAAATTATAAGAAATTAGCTTCAGTTAAAAAAGAAAAATGCGACAGGTCAGTAGCGAAGTTCGTACTTTGACCTTCTTACACAATTATAGCAGTTAATATTTCAATATTATACATTTCCTATTTTAGCAGCGTTGGCCGATGTGAAAATAATGTTCTCTTAATACTTTTACATGAAGCTTATTTTTATTTATCAATAAAGTGTGTTCATAACCTTGAAGGTTACATATGAATCGAATAAGCAAAATCAAGATTCGTGGTTCTGAAGTTTACGAAATGAAATTTCCGATTGAACTACAAATATAGTTTTGTTTACGAATTAAATTGAAATTACGACCATTTTCATACAATAATTTAATCATACATTTTAAGTATACAAATACAGTTATCAGGGAACGAAACCTGCTGAAAGACTATATCGATCTATACATTCAAATATACTCTGAGATAAAACCAGAACAAGACTGATTTTCAGCAATTATAGAAACCTTTTTTTCCAAAAGGGGGGAAGAGAAAAATACATTTTAAAACTTAAAACATACTGTGAATTTTCTATAGAGATAAAGTTATCACTGTTGTTTAACAAAAGGTTTTACAAAACATTTTTATGACCTCGTAACAGGACTTTCATGACATTTCAAAGCATTTATAGGCAGTGGCAGCATTCCTTCCCTTACGTAAGCTTCTTTTATGCGTACCGTGTTCATAAATAAAATCAATAAGAGTGAAATACCCGTAGAACAACTAATTTCATTACTTTCTGTATCAACTGCAATTAAAATCAGGAAGTATACTGTAAAGTGGCTGATTATATATAATAATGCATTTTTTATATATCATTACATGGATCATATCACCAACTCTGTAATATATATATATTTTAATTGAATATTGTCAATCAGTGTTTCCTCTTAGAATTTTAAGTTTTTCTATGCCTTTTTTTATATTTTTATTCTTCCCTAATACAAGAGTAATAAGGACGATTTAAATTGTTTTATATGTGTGTGTGAGTTTGTGTTTTCAAGTTTGTTTGTTATTAAACACAAACATATACAATGGTCTATCAAGCTTTGTCCACCGCGAGTATCGAACTGATTTTTAGCGTTATAAGCCTTCAATTTATATTTTACAAAGTCATCACAATAGATCTTCCTACTAAAGTATTAACTTGGTCTTGAGGGAGGAATGCTAACAGTAAAAGTTGCCTACGTACCTTTAAAGTAATGCTGATTCTAACCTAATGTTGACACTTAAAGCAGCCTTAAGGTCTACGATCTAACAATAACTGTAATTGGATCTATAGTTCATCAAAAACATATACATTATATCAAGAGTGGAAGGGAGTTAAAGTTTAAATCAAAATAGAACTATTTTCAAAGACTTCAGAAACTTACCCTAATGACGTCACACGATTTCGAAATTCACCAGAGTGTGTTCTGAAACTGACATTTCATTAAGGTGTCGTACACAAATAAACCGATAAGAAATTGCTGAAATTATAATAATTTAATTTCAGTTGGAAAAAATGTTATGAAATGCACACTTTGAGCCTTTTACACAATTAAAGCATTTAGTACTTCACTATTATTTTTATAACTGAAATCACTTATAAATTCACTACCTTCCAAAATATTATTTAATGCAATTTATTTCATTATGCTCCATATAATATCTGAAGCCTATATCAAATCAACACCACTTCTTCCCAAATCTTAACTTATGAAGTACAATTTACATGTCAACATACGTTTCATTCAAGTCTTTCTCGTTTAATTAATATTTGGACATATTACTCTGTATTAGTTGATTAATGTTAATTTTCTATTCTCAGATGTCACGACCATGCAGTAAAAAGCTGACATCGAACACAAACATAATCTTTCAGTAAAAAAATGAACTCTTTTCCTCAGTCAACTGAATAATTTTTCACACGTCTGACATTAATTGATTAGAAATATATAAGCGTTTTCTTAACTGACAAACAACTCCCGCAAACCAAATTCATACTGTATTTTAACCCTTTTTATTCAGTTTGAATAGTTGATAGATGGAAACAAGATCGAACAAGATGACTTTATTAATTCTGAGCTGGTTAAGAAAAATTTGGAAATTTAAAGAACGATAAGGCTCCTGGTTTTGAAGGAGGTTAAAGATTGGATATGTGAGCCACTTGCTACTATTTTTGTCAGTCCTT
>NW_013669695.1:20122-28744 GCF_000517525.1 Limulus polyphemus
TTGTCAATTGGAACGGTGTTCTTCTCTACGACAATGCACGCCCACATGTGGCATGTTTGATGCAACACAAGATTATGGAGTTGTGTTGGAAAGTTCTTCCCCACCAACCATATTCACCAGATGAAGCACCATCAGATTACCATCTTTTTTGTTCACTGCAGCCCCATCTTAATGGAAAAACATGCAAATGTGAAAGGTGTTAAAGAGGACATCAATATGTTTTTTGCTTCAAAGCCAAGTGATTTCTTTAATCAGGACATTAGCGACCTGATTGGAGGATGGAATAGCATCATCGATAAGAATGGAGACTATTTCATTTAATTAATGTTTTGTTTTGATATACAAGTTGTTTTGGTTTTTTTCATCTAAAAAAAAAAGAGATATTAATTTCTTGACGATCTAATATATGACCTTCATTTTTTAACAAAAAACACAATCCTATAACATAGTTTCTACCAAAACAAAATCCATACAGTTGAACATATAACCTTCATTCTTAAGTGTTTTAACATCATTTTATAATTATTATAAACTTGCATACTGTAGTTTTGATTCATTCATAAAACAATTTTAAATATTTTAAACAATATACATAGCAATTTCATGTTTTTTATTATTTGTAAACTTCTTTTACAATTTATATTGCGAGTTTTTATGTTCCCAAATCATTACACTTATTACACATGTATAAATAGGTAACCTTAATATGTATTAAACTGTAGTTTGTTATGTTCTATGTATTTTGTGTTAACTTACCATGTTTTAACAAAACCTCTACAGTGCTTCTGTCATCAGCAAGAACAGCATAGTGTAAAGCTGTACAACCCCGAAAAGACACTCTGCTTTCAAGATTGTGTGAAAACTCATCCTCACGTACAAGCAAAACTAACAGAAAAACATTTAGAAACAATTAAAAATAAATATACACCTCAATACTGCTAACATGTAAAATAACAAGGATGCAAACTTCTAGTAAATCCCATTCAGCAACATTTAGGTGGAGATTTATATCAAAAGGTTTTTCATGCAATTGTTTATATTACAGAAGTAAGTTATGGAACTGCTAACTGATATTTATAATTTCCTCACTAGTTACTTAAAATGTCATATCCTGCAAAACTGGATTAATGTCACAAGTAGGGTACCGCAGGGCTCAGTTTTAGGACCTTTGCTCTTTTTGATTTTCATCAATGACATATATGAAAGACTTGCCAATAAATTACTGTTACGACAGCGGAAGTCACACGACGCTGGAAGCATGCGCGCTGGAGTTTCTAGAAGGATCCTGACTTTTCATGACAACTCCAGTCTGTTCCAGGCACCCTCATTTTCAGTATATACATCCGGCAAATAAAGCGAAGAGATAATTTGCAGATAGATAGATATAGAGACAGATAATTGAGTCAAGCGAGCGGTAGTGACGGTAATATAAAGTGTGTGTTTTGTTATTGAGATTGCAAACGTATTGACAGTGGAAATTCTGTGTATTGCAAAGTTGTATCGAGAAGGAATAAACTAGTTTTAATTACGAAAGGACTTGTATCGCTGAAGTTTCTCGGAAAGAATTTCTACGGGAAATTGACAATCGACCAGATACGTAACATTATTTAAACTGCTGATGATATTAAGGTCTTGGGTGTTGCTAGCTGTGATGAGGATGCTGCTGCTTTAAAAAAGGATTTAAATCATTTAGTGAATTGAGCAAATACATGGTAGATGGGTTTTAATTATAATAAATGCAAGATAATGCATGTGGGTTATCATAATTTGAATTTAAGTATAATTCGGATGGGAATAACCTTAATAGTGTCATGAAAGAAAGGGATCTTTGCATAATAGTTGGTCAGTCTCTAAAGCCATCCAAGCAGTGTGCTGCTGCTAGTGGTAGAGCAAAGAGGATTTTAGGTTGTATCTACAGAAATATTGAATACACGTCTAAAGAGGTTATAATGCCATTGTACAGGTTACTGGTTAGGCCACATTTGGAATATTGTGTTCAGTCTTGGGCTCCTTTCCTTAGGAAAGACATTGAATTGTTGGGAATGGTTCAGAGAAGGGTTACTAGAATGGTGCCTAGGATGGAGGGTTGTCATACGAAGAAAAGTTGAAATCTCTCAAATTGTTTTCTCTTGAAGTTAGGGGGGATCTAACTGATGTGTTTAAGATTGTAAAGGTAATTGATAGTGTTGATGCATCATCTTTTTTCATACTTAAGAGTGAGAGTAGTAGGACTATGGGACACAAATATAAATTTTGGCAGGGTAGGAGTCATCTTCAGCTAAGACAGTTATGTTATTCTAACAGGGCTGTTGGCCTTTGGAATAGGTTGCCTTCGGATGCTGTGGAGGCAATAAATTTAAGAGAATTTAAGAGAAAGCTTGATACATACAAAAATGATAAGGACTGGTTTTAAGATTTTTTGTATTTATTTATTAAAAGTTTTAGTTTAGTTTAGAGAGTGGAACAGCCGAGACTGACTAATAGGTTCCACGTTATCTCAAATATTTATGTTATGTTAACTAGTTTTGGTTTACAACTTACTGTTGACGTAACATTCTTTTCCACGACACCTACTTAATCGTTAATTCTGTTACATTAGCGAAATTTTGAGGAGATGCATCCTTCTTTTGAAAATTCAATTTTAAGTAGTTTTTATTTGTTTGTTTGTTCAATTTCGCGCTAATCTCTCGGGGGATATTGTTCTAGCCATCTAGAATTTGGAAATTACAGACCAGAGGGAAATCAGCTAGTTAAGAAAATAAACCCAATAATGGAATTTGACCATCATTATATATCACACCCATGGCCCCAAAGTGTAAATCATGAGCCTTCAGATTCATAGTCTCAATACATAATCGCTTGCCACCCCCCGATCATAAGGAGCTGTTCTAAGGAAGTCCTACCGAGATCTTCTTTCGTCTCTACACATATTGTGCATACAGACCTGTGAAATATACAGGAATTATAAACACTGGGAATTTACTCGCTAAAGAAAGCAGGAATGGCTAACAAGAATTATGCGGCATAACGTTATCATGATAATTTCGTATCCTTTCTACCAGGAGCTATTGAAGTAGCACTTTATGTATAACCTAGACGAACTAAAGAATGTGCTTGAAGTCATACCATACATTCTTCTCGCTGGGAGTCAGTATAGCATAATGAAAAAAAACACATTAAAATTGTTATTAGTCTTATTGTAATGTAACATCTCACTAGCTGACAATCATACTTGGCAAGCTTAAGTGTTAAACACCATAAGGCTTTATCTCATAAATGACTTATATAAATAATGTTTAAAGTGAGAATCCCTGTACCATATTTCACTTAACCAAATGATTTTGGGATTGAGTAGAAGGCATTTTTGGTAGTGGCTTATAATAAACTTCTTACTGTAAATTGATATAGGGCAGCAAAATAAATTGATTATTTAAAGTATTGTGATCAAACACCATACCAACTACCGTATTTGCCTATGTATAAGATTTATCCCTCATCTTATACACAGGTTCAATGATAAAGTTCCAGTAAGAACTCCCGGTTAATAGCATATTTAACCAAACTACTTTGTTTCTTTTTACTTTTGTTTGTTTTTTGCTTTTGAGTAAGTGCGTTGATATTGTATATTACAAAAAACAACAACAACTAAACCTTAAGGTATAGTGATACATATATATATTATAAAAAACATGTTTACAGAATTAGTGTACGTTACAAAACCTAACTTTTTTGATGTAATATTAGCAATATTTTAGCATGACAAATGCGATCAATTCATTTCTAATGATGGTAACTAGCATGTGAGATAAATAACTTCTAATTATGAATAATCGAGGCAAATGATACAATTACAAATATGTTATTGTAACACAGTAGCTGGCAAAAGGAGTTCAACTGTGATGAAACTTTGTAAAGTTGTTTACTACATGTTTGAGCTATCTGTAGCATTTGAAGAGCAAAAAAACCACACTTGTGATTGTATTGATTACCCCAAAGCGCAGGTTAGCATAGTGTAAAAATATCTTCTTAGAATTTCTTTAGAAAAGTAACATGTAGACTTGTTTGACAATAGATGTCGTCCTATACATCGAACCTATCTCAAAGAAATACACTTAATTTGCTCAAAAACTCAAGCGTCGTCTTATACATGGGACCGTCTTATACACCGGCAAACAAGTTACCAATTAAAACATCCTTATTTGGTTTGATTATAAACATATTTCTATGTCTATACTTTCAACGAAAGAAAGCATTTCTGAAGAAGACTTGTAATTATTTAAAGCTAATTTGTACGCTGTAAGAACTTCTGTAGGATTAGATATATCTATCTCCTTCTTTAAACGATAATCGTATTAAGAATTGCGATATTTAATCCTTTGATTCTGAATTGTTGAAATAATTTGATACCATTCTGTGAAAGTATAAAATTCAAAATCTAAGTTGATACTGTCCCAGTGGAGGTTTATATAATGTTAAGTGTTTAAATATTTTCTCGATATTTGAAATCAACTTTCAGAAACCGTTTTTGAAATTAAAATGCAAAAAAGTATATAGGTTTATGCAAATGTATTATGATACCAAAGTTTCATTATCATATAGATCATGAGATATATAGAAAATATCATATCACTCTTTTAAAGGCAAATTCCACGAGTACCTACATTCTACAGTGAGTAGTTTGTTATGGAAGTGCTCGATTGTATTTACCACAACTAATTTGATATCTAGCAAAACAAGGGGCTTATAAAAATGCATTTCTTTTCCTTGGCTATTATTGTAATATTCAGGGGCACTGACATCTAACAGAAAAATATATCAAACAGAGAAAAATTCGGATATGGACAACAAAACGACTGAAGTAAATACAGGTAAACAAATATGCAAGATATTCATTCACAATCGATATAAGTCATTTTTAAGTACCTGGCTTCTGAGACATGACAAAGACTAGAATCATAATGGTGTCACATTTTTTGGTCAAACCAAATCCTAATACGGTGTCCTACAATCCTTTGGTTACCGACGACCATTCCTATTATAAATATACGAGGGATATAAACCACAACTTGTAAAAGTTTGTGTAATACCCCCTCAAAATGACTAAGAACTCTATTTAAGAGAGTACGGCACCTAAATAGAACAAAACGTTATAAACCTTATGAAATAATTGTTTTGCTATGTAAAGTTTGTCTAAGCTCGAGAATTATTGCAAGTTTATGACTTCTGACATGCGACTTACAAAAATGTAATTAACTATATGCAGAAGTTGTCAGGCTAGCAATTTAGAGTTGTTTTGTTTGTTTCTGAATTTCGCGCAAAGCTACACGAGGACTATCTGCGCTAGCCGTCCCTAATTTAGCAGCGTAAGACTAGAGGGAAGGCAGCTAGTCATCACTACCCACCGACAACTCTTGGGCTACTCTTTTACCAACGAATAGTGGGATTGACCGTCACATTATAACGCCCCCACGGCTGAAAGGGCGAGCATGTTTGGTGTGACAGGGATTCGAGCCTGCGACCCTCAGATTGCGAATCGAGTGCCTTAACCACCTGGCCATGCCGGGCCGATTTAGAGTGGAGAGATTTTTTCCCCAAAACTGTAGAACTTTTACTCAAAGAACTTAAGTGGCATACATGAAAGTCAAGTATCTATTTAAAAAACAAGTCAGAAGATAGTGTACATTTTAGAATACTGGAGTGTCGTTTGAATCCCTTCCCCTCCCCCATGGCTACGCCCAAATGCAGATCATATGCACGAAGATTTTGAAAAACGTTTTACATGAATATACCTTAATTAAAATATATTCTTTACTAGTTATGAAAGAGTAAGTTTATACCATCTTTTCCCATTGACATACTCTGGATAAGAATAGCTTTGTCATTACTGTCTTTTATACCCATCTGTTTTCTATTTAAAATTATCAGAAAACGTTATTCGTCCTGTATATTTATCTAAATGTGTTTGCATGGTTTGACGTTTGGCTTCATCGTTCTTTATTCTTGAGACACCAGCAAGGATTTTGTTGCAATGGCTAAAAGATTTGAAATGATAAAAATTTACAATATTATTCAAAGTTGACACGCATTCTTAGGACCCCTTTGAGAGTGACATAGGGGGTCAATGATCGATTCTTACTCTACTGTGTCACTTTCCAATGCCTCTATGGTTTTTTTTCAAGCACTGAACAGGCATGTCAGCTAATGATGTGCAAAAATAACGTGAACAAATTTAGATTTTTTTTTTTGTAAAGTATATGCGTTAATAACAATTTCACCTTAAGTTGCGGATTCCCTCCAAATCTTGGTTATAATTTTCTTGCACTCTTAAAGCGTCATTTCTAATCTCGCAGGTGGTATATACTATTGTTCCACAAATGTTATTATTGTTAACCTTTGCAATATAATGGCGGGAAGTTGGTCCTTCTGTGGAATTATTGAGCTTCGGGATGATTACCTGCGATCTCCTTTCCTGAAATGAGTTATTCTTTGTTCAGGAGAGATCTAAAGTAGCTGTTTTATTAGCATTAAATAACGCGACGTTATGTACTTTCTGTTGGATCCTCAACCATTCGATTTTGCAGGCTGATAAGTGTGCGTTGGGTAACTAAATTAATATATAATTCAATTTCTGAGTTCTTCTATCCAAAAATGATTACACTATATACCTACTTCTGAATGCATTAACTCCTGCTTATAAATATTTATTACTTTGATACTTTAAATACTAATTCTATGTATAATTTGTGAGTATTGCAGTTTCTGAAAATGTTGTATTACTTGGGAAGCAACCTTAAGTCCCTACTTGGAAGTGACATAGGGAAGGTCTGCATTCAGATCTAACTTCTTATGTGTTCCCCATGCTTTCTACTGATCTTTACCAAACTTTGAAAGTGCACCCAGAGGAGTGAAAAAGGGGATTTACGTTCGGATCTGACTAACCCATGTCACTCTATGGATACACCTGCCTACCTGTTTGTCCACCTTACATGAACATGCTGCTTGGAATCACGGACATGCAATACACATTGGTATACATCTTTCTATACAACTCACACAAAAGGAAAGGATATTTTATTGCTAAGGTTCAATGTGCAAAATTTAGTAATCCAAGCTTCTATTGCGAATTAAAAAGGATCAGTGACAACTCAATAGTTACAATTTAACCTCTCAAATATAGATGAACCCAAAAATTGGAAAAGCATTCCTCGTGTCAAATTGTGGAACTGCACCATGTTTATGTTGCCGAAAATGTTTCTTAAGCCAAGTTTCATATCTATCGATGTAGGATGTTATATCTATTGTCCCAGATGATGTTCAACTGACCGTAAAGATGACAGCAACTAATATGACGTTTTCTTTTAAATTCTCATTGCAGAAAGAAGCAATACGTTTTCACCATAATGTTGAACAAATAAACTGCACTGTTTACAACTGTAAAGAAATACAATGACCTTACACAGGTAAATATATCAAGAAAAGGCGCATTAACCCTTAAAAGAACCCAATTGTATTCTGGACAAAGATGATGAATGGACTTACTGAGTAATCTTTGGTACATGGAAACCACTCTGTAAGAGTAAAAGTCTTATTTCCCATGGCCATTTCTACAAGACAATGATACAAGATAAATCACGATAAATACACTTAATTACTCCAGGTATAAGGGAATAGCACCAGTATGGTTCCGGAATAAAGCACGAGAGGTAACTCACATTCTTTTATATTAACAAACAACATTATCTCCGAAGTTTTTGTTTAATCAGCCATAGAAAATGAAGGTATTCTGGAGGAGTAGAGAAAGCGCGACTCATATTAAAGACGATGGTTATTTCATCAACAGGAAAAAGGTCAGTACTGTTTAACTTGTTCATCTAGAACCTCCAACCAAAGAAAGAACGTTTTTAAAACAGTGAGTCATTGCAAAACAAATACATGTCACCATTTAAGCATCAAAGACCAATTACATCTGAAGTGCTTGCTAGTCTCATGTTTGGATGTGACTAAGAAATAAAAGTTGCTATGAAAATAAAGGTGTAAGACTGATTCTTTAGTCTCAGTAAGTCCTTTGACATTGAAAACCATATTATAGTACCTTACGTTTTACCGGATAGAATAAAACATGCTTACATTTAGATCTTTGTCTAATAAAATGTCAGTACAAATTCCTATAACATGAGAAATTCCTTTATATTTTTTAAGGAAATATGTCCAGGATTAGAGATAAGATTAGTCTTATCAGGCATGTTAAGCTGATAGTAGAAAATGCTTCAGTAAAGGTTGTAACACCTCTATCCTTAACAAATCTACCATATACGCTCTCATCGCTTTCATACACGTTAAAACCTCTATCCCTAATAAATCTACTTTATACGCCCTCATGCACACGATGGATTAATTGTAGTTGTTCAATTTCCTCTAATGACTTTCGAATTATCACTTCAGTTAATAATGAACATCGGCCCGACATGGCCAGGTGGTTAGGGCGCTCGACTCGCAATCAGAGGGTCGCGGGCTCGAATCCCCGTTACACCAAACATGCTCGCCCTTTCAGCCAATGGGGGGCATTATAATGTGACTGTCAATCCCACTATTCGTTGGTAAAAGAGTAGCCCAAGAGTTGGC
>NW_013669695.1:28776-32476 GCF_000517525.1 Limulus polyphemus
TGCTAAATTAGGGACGGCTAGCGCAGATATCCCTCGTGTAGCTTTGCGCGAAATTAAAAAAAAACAATAATATTGAACAAAAGTAAATAATAAGGGAAATTCTTCTAATCTAAAACCTTCCTTCAACATAACAGTAAATCTAAAGGAACTTCCAATCAATGTTAGCTTCTGATCCTTTCACAAATAAATCTAAATAAACTTCCAATCAATGTTAGCTTCTGATCCTCTCACAAATAAATCTAAATAAACTTCCAATCAATGTTAGCTTCTGATCCCCTCACAAGTAAATCTAAATAAACTTCCAATCAATGTTAGCTCCTGATCTTCTCACAAGTAAATCTAAATAAACTTCCAATCAATGTTAGCTTCTGATCCTCTCACAAGTAAATCTAAATAAACTTCCAATCAATGTTAGCTTCTGATCCTCTCACAAGTAAATCTAAATAAACTTCCAATCAATGTTAGCTTCTGATCCTCTCACAAGTAAATCTAAATAAACTTCCAATCAATGTTAGCTTCTGATCCTCTCACAAGTAAATCTAAATAAACTTCCAATCAATGTTAGCTTCTGATCCTCTCACAAGTCTAATTTTGGGTAGTTTCCACGACTTTTTAGACTCTTAATGGTTCCTCCGATTTTCACCACCTACTTACACTAAGGTACATTTTAATGAACATTCAGTTAAGATAATAAACAGTAATTTCATTATTCAACCTCCTCACCCTTGATACACTGTACTCAATTTTTAATCATTGAGTTGATTTTATAAAATGGAAGGCTAATAAATTGTTAACAAAATAAGTTGACCTTAAAGTACATGATGCTATAAACATAATGAATGTTCATAGCTTGTTATAAACGTATATAATAGTTTGTATAGAAGCATACCCTAGTATATTCATGAAGCGTAATCATTGTGAATAGAGATAGGGATCTATAACAGTAAAACTTTACTCTATTAGACCTACATCCATAAGTTTAATAATCTTATGGATTTATGACGATTGCATTTCACATAATAGGACATCCAGAAGTTTAAAGGTTTGGTTTGTTTTGAATTTTGCGCAAAGGTACGCGAGGGTTATCTGCGTTAGCCATCCCTAGTTTAGCAGTGATAGACTAGAAGGAAGGCAGCTAGTCACCATCACCTACAGCCAACTCTTAGCCTACTCTTTTCACAACGAATAGTGAGATTGACCGTCACATTATAATGCTTCCACGGCTTAAATGGCGAGCATGTTCGGTGTCGGGGATTCGATCCCACGACTCTCAGATTGCTAATCGAGCACCCTAACCACCTGGACCATAAATTTAATGATTATTTGGATTTATGACGGTCCAATTTCACTTAATAAGACCTACATAAGTAAGTTTTATGATCTTAGGTATTTATGACATTCATCTATAAATATAATTAAATCACTACCAATACTGTGAATCATTCCTAAACGGTGTTTCGAATCGCCATCTTTCGCTTAAAACTATTACTTCTGAATATTAATAACTTTTTTTCATTTAACAAATATCATAAGTGGATGCTTCTAAAGATGATTTTATTTGTTGGCAACGCTGTTAAAGTTACGTTAAATTTACAAATCTATCAAGTGTCTATTAAGCATGTTTTGCTCAGTGTTTCATCTTTTCTGTCTAATATTTTATTTCCTTTCTTTTAAAACGTTACGTCTATATCAATAAACCATTTCAATATAGTGCAGTAACAGCTGTTTCTTGAATTTCACGCAAAGCTACTTGAGGGTTATCTGTGCTTGTCATCCTAATTTTGAAGTGATAAACTAGAGGGAAGGCAACTACTCAACGTCATTCACCGCCAACTCTTTTTCTACTCTTTTTACCAGCGAATAGTGGAATTGATCGTCACATTAAAACGCCTCTATGGCTGCAAGTTAAAGTCTTTTTGGGAAAGGGGATTTAAAACCCACGACCCACAGATTGCGAGTTGATTGTCCTAACCACTAGGTCATGCCTGCCCTCCAGTGGCACAGCGGTATGTCTACGGACTTACAACGGTAGAAACCGGGTTTCGATACCCGTTGTGGGCAGACACACAGATAGCCCATTGTGTAGCTTTGTGCTTAACTTCAAACAAAGAAACCAGGCCATATGAGTTCTATAATAGAAGAACAACATTACTTACCTTAACATGTTATTCAACAAAAAACAACTCTTTCGTCTGTTTTTAAAATATTGTATATAATAAGATTAGAAAATGTTGTCTAACGTAGCAAAAATCCAAGATATAAAATCGAAATTTATTTACTATGGAGAATAACTCAAAATAAGTCATTGTGATACACTCACACTAATAATTATTTAGTGAGTCCATCACGAGATATTTTTAACAGAGACTTCATGACTGATACACTGAAAACTAAATTTTTTGTAGATGGAAAACTTTCAACACAGTCTATGATTTCTGCTTTCATACCTCTATATGACTTTTCGGCAGTATGATAGCGATGGTAATCAACCACGATTGGCTGATTGTATTTTATTTATATTATATGCGAATTCCCTAGTCGTCAGAAACTCACTTTACTCTGTATATAGTAGTGTGCAGTTCGTTGCACTCAGTTCTCAATGGTCACGTTTCACTTCCACGAGTCTAAGGTATGCACTTTTCGTTCCAATAGATTTTCTGAAATTTTATTTGGATTATAGCAGTGTGTGCATATAAACGTTTATTGTACTGTGTCAGTGTATTTCACTGGCTCATAGAATAAACACAAATAATAATACTCATTGTAAGGTATTTTAAACTGTTCTAATCTCAAGCTAGTCATGCTGTATTAACTCTATTATGCAATATTGTAGCTTACAGGTTACTGCATAATATAGATCTAAGGGTAGGTTAATTAAGGTATTTTAAACTGTTCTAATCTCAAGCTAGTCATGCTGTATTAACTCTATTATGCAATATTGTAGCTTACAGGTTACTGCATAAAATAGATCCAAGGATGGAATTTAATCTACACCGGGATCTATATTATGCAGTAAATTGTAAACTACAATATTGCCTAATACAATTACCACAGCATGATTAGCTCGAGATTAGAACAGTTAAAGACATCTTAATTTATCCATCTCTGGACCTATTTTATGCAGCAAACTGTAAGCTATAATATTGTATAATGGAAGTAATACAGTATAATAATTTGAGATTAGGACTGTTAGAACTCCTACCCGTATCTATTATTACATAGATGTGTAACACATACCAATATATGAAACTCAGTTCCTTGGATAAAATTGCAACTAACAAAAAATGTATCTGCATCGGTGTTTATCTGTTTCGATATTCAGTGGTAGTAATATTGAAATGTGCATTGCATAGACAAGAAAAATCCGATAAGGACAAGAGATAAGGCCAAAAAAAAAGGGAAATTTAAGTGACAAAAATGTAGAGAAAATTATATTAATACACTAATTCCTTACTTTTTATAAGTTATATATATGTATGTACATAAATATACTTAATTCATTATTATACTCATTATCATCACACAACTTTGCCTTTTTAATGAATTAGACTTTGTATGTTTTTGCAGCTATAACATGAAAATACGTTATGAGACTGGGTTGTAAAATATGTTTCAGAAATTAAATACGTTTAATAAAGTATTATTTGAATGAATAATATATTTCATACTACATTTCTATTAGTTTGAGCCCGGCATGGCC
>NW_013669695.1:33370-39315 GCF_000517525.1 Limulus polyphemus
AAACAATCTATTAGTTTTGTTCGTTTCTTTTCTTTGGTGAATGTCGTTCAAAGCTACTCTGCGCTAGCCGTCCCTACTTTACTAGTGATAGACTAGAGTTAAGTCAGATAGTCAACACCACCCACCGTCAACTCTTGGGCTACTCTTACCTATAAATAGTGGGATTGACTGCACATTATAATGCCCCCACGGCTGAAATTAGCGAGCATGTTCGATGAAGGGGAATCGAACCCACGACCCACACATTGCGAGTCGAGTGCCCTAACCACCGGGTCATGCTAGGCCATTTCTATCATGAGCGTAGATATATATGTTTGTTTGTAATTAAGCACAAAGCTACACAATGGGCTATCTGTGCTCTGCCCGCCACGGGTATCGAAACCCGGATTCTAGCGTTGTAGGTCCGCAAAATATAACCTAACTTGTATTTCTGGCCTCACAGTCACACCTTTAATCAAAATAAAATACAATCTCCTTGCTTGTAGTATATGTATATATACATGTATATATATATTATTCTGACTGATTTGTTTTTGTAGTAGCGGTACCATTTCTTCATCACAATAAAAATATTCCATTTTCATTTCTTCATTTTAGTATTAATCAACGGTTATATGTTTTTAACGTTATTAAAAACATTTAAATTATCACAAGCTGGTGTGAACATTTTCTCTAACATATAGTACATTTAATTTGCTTTTTTCAATCTACCTATCGTATATATATTAGTAAGTGTGAAGATATAATTATTTTTGGGAATATGCATTTTGTCTAAGGTGATTTCGGTATTAAACATATTAATAACTGGAGCAATATATGTATATATACTTTAAATGAACGAACCCATTATATTGCGAGGGCGTTGTATGAATGAAAATAAATGCCCCATTTTGTGTAGGCAGAGGGTGATGATGATCGCTTGCTCTTTCCCTGATCATCATTTCTGAATTAGGGATGACTATGTCCGAAGTTTTGGGTCAGTAAACTGGCTATTTATTATATGTGGCTCATTAGGTTGAAAATGGCAAACGAAAATGATTGTTTTGTAATAATAGTTGAATTTTAATGGAAATTATTTTTTTTGACGGAATAATAAAGATTTCAGAATAGAAATATAGTGCTTAATATTCATACGCCAAATTCTGTAATTCGAAAGTAACACAGTTTATTTTCAGTATTGAAGTAAGACAAGCACTTATTTTCATAATCTTGAAGTTAAGAAAAAAATTTTTTTTTTATTAGTGATCACTACTGCCGTTGCATTTGAGTGTAGAGATCTGTTGTGCATTATATCAACACATACAGTTAAACAAAGAATAAATTTAGAATTTATGGTAAAAATCACGTAAATTGCAGATTTCTTTCTACATTTGTCGTAATCGAATGCAAATTCAGAAGTGTGAAAAAATCCCATTTAATATCCATCTTTTGTCTCCACAAGTCACTGCCTAAGAGGCCTTTCCCTTAGTACCAGAACTCGTCAGTTGCGCTGGACGATAAGAGGCAAGAGGACCTCTGAAATGCGATTTATATATATATATATGCAACATAATACTTTAAAAGTTACGGTTTAAATCCAAAAGATGATGGATCATTAAGCCTAAAATTGGTGCTAATTTTTTACAGTACTTTTAGGCCTATTGGTTTCCAATACTTTGCTAGCTTTTTGCGTTTAAAAATCGCAAGTAATATGCATAAAATACATTACCTTAAGCAAACAAATAATCAAATACATTTATTATTCTCGATACATTATCCTAAAAAAAATTCATCTAAATGAATCAATTATTACGGCGTTATCCACAACAACAACAAAAATGTATCAAAACCTAAAAAAAAACAATTGAAAAAGTCCACATTTAATAACACGTATTGAAAATAAAGAATGAAATAAAATTACTTACAATTCGTCAGAGATATACAAAACAAATGAATCTGAAGAATTTACAAATGATAAACACGTTATCCAAAACAAGGAGTACTCTAAAAGTATACACAATTGATATCTAATTATAAAACAGAAATGTTATAATATAAAAACCATACTAACCATATCATGATTTCCATATATATATAATTCAAAAGCACCAGGCATATCCAGGAACAAAATTAAAACCAAACTTTAATTTTCAATTTTGACAAAATGTTATCTCATAAAGACAAAGTAAAACTGACACGTGTAATTAACACGCGTGAAAAGCCTATTTCAGCGCTAAATTCACTTTATTAACATCATTTAGAATTCTTAAAATTGTTTTTGTTTTATTTGTTTGGTAAACCACTGCCAAGAGCCAGATGGAGTTTTAGAGGTTCTGTTTTTTGTTGTTGTATATCGACTATCTTCGAAACAGTTTTTATTGTTCACTTTTCATTGTTTTTAATGTATAACGTGAAAGACGAGCTGATAAATCATCCATGGTATATAATATTAGTGATACACGCAAATCTATCGGAGAAAAACTTGTAAGTGGTGTTGTATTATAATACAATCGATAAGAAATACGCGGCTATTTAGTAAATATTTATATTTATTGATCAAGAGAACTATTACCTCAAGTAAAACTGAAGTGGTCGTATCCTACCAAATATTCTAGAAAGTAATAATTATTATTAAGATTTTAAAAAGCACATGCATTTCTTTTTAGTTAATTTCGCATAATACATCATGAGTATGAATATAGGATTCCATGGTAAAAACGAAAGTTCCACGAAAGTTAGCGTGCATAACAAAAACATATCATCAATCTATTATCATTCCACGTGTTTTTCTTTATGTTACATAATATATTTTAGTGTTGGTATAAAAGAATACAACAAAAAGTTAGGCTTCATTCTGTGCACGTTCTATAAGAAGCATTATATATGACTAGAACAAACAATAACGTTACTTTAAGTGTACGGATGCTTACGCCTTTGGATGAACAGCTTCCGACATTAAATGATTTTGTTGGAAATTTTTGGTAGCTCAGTATGAATTATATATTTCACTAACATTTTATAAGCACTTCTTTTCGAACGCTTTATTTTACGATACGGCATATTATAGACCACTAGTTATTGAGTGTAGCAGGAGGTAAAATTAGCATGCTCAAGTGTTGTTGTAAGCTGCAACATAATGTCTAATACATACATAAGAGTTCTATTTTTAATGACGTATATATATTTTTTACTCGCCTACGATATACGATCTCCTACACTAACCTTAATAGAACAGAGCTTTAATTCAATTTGGCTCTATCTGAATCTCCGCTTTGGGGTCCAACTTCTACTGACTATGCCACTTAACTTAATGGTTTCTCAAGTGTTCTTGTTTTCATTGATATTTACTTGCTTTCATGCGGGTCGTCGACATGCACTATGGACAGTGCACGAAAACAGTATTGTGTTGAATCGTTCAACGTTATATATATATATCCAAGCACCATTCTCTATCTAGTCTAAAGTTTATATTTGTATAATGTCATAACATCCACCAAATTTTATTTCTGATAACATTAGAACTAACTTATTTCAAATTTATGCCTTGGGTTGATACTGTAATGAAACAAACTTAAATAAGTGGTTTTAAAGATAACAGCACAAAGTATCCTAGTTATTTGTATGCTAATATACTTTAAAGATTGAGTTACATTTAAGTTGTACTGCTAACATTTGTAAAATATGTGGATATTTTTAGTGCTAATAGACTAGTGCTAATAGTGCCTGTCAAAATTTGGTATTGTATGTATTAGTTCATCTTGAACCACAGAATATTTAACTTTACTCCTAAGTTTTTACTTCTTTTGCTATAAAAGTTGTTCATGAGCATTTCAGTAAACTACAAAAAACGGCGTCAATTTTCCACCGTTTTATCAATACTTTATTGAAGAAAAGTTACACAATCCTGAAGAACAATATATGTCAACCTATATTGTAGCATTTCTTCCACCACACATAGTAATGTATCATCGTACCTTACGATCGAAAGTCAGAAATGACAATAAGACGTCCTTCATAAAGGTCTTCAAGAGACGATGATAATTACCCAGTTGGGCGCTCGTCAGCCGTTTGAAAAATTATAGTGGACACGTAGTTAATCACTGGGATTTATCGATTTTTTTTTTTTTTTGGTCAGTGGTAACTAGGTCGTTCCAGAGCTGATAATCACTAAAATCAGTATGAAAGAAAATAATTTTTCAATGAACAGTAATGTTGACCACATCGTCACGTTCATTTGTAGTGAGGCAGAACTTACGACACATTTTCCATGAAAATAGTTTGGTGTTTTGATAATTATTTAATGAGAGTAAGTTTTATTTCAAACATCGCTGATAATCGCTAAAATCAGTATGGAAGAAAATACTTTCTCAATGAACTGTAATGTTGACCACATCGTCACGTTCGTTTCTAGTGAGGTAGAACATAAGGCAGATTTTCCATGAAAATAGTTTGGTGTTTTGATAATTATTTAATGAGAGTAATTTCAAACATCATTACGTTGATATTCGTCACCCGATAAATTCACGGACGCTAAAATCAGGGGTACGATTCCTTACGGTGGACACAGTAGATAACACGTTTGGGCTTTGTTCTAAAATAAACATACTTACATACACACTTATGTTAGTTCAAAAGAAGCAAAATCTGTAATTGCATACGTATCGTTATATTGTTACCATGTGGATATACAACATCAAGAAGAAGTCACATAACAAACACTTCTTAGTCGATACATGTTATGAAAGGTATGAATTGATTTCTAATATTGTTACCATTTCTTTAATCACATTGTTTTTCCACAATTAATGTTACTCGCCTTTCCGAGTACAATGATATCTGTTCTGCTTCAAAATGTTACACTTTGAGGCAAAATCAACTAATTTTCGTATTTATTTTATTGCCCCCCCCCCCCAGTGGTTCAGCAAGTTAAGTTTCAGGGATCTCACCCCTACAATGGGCACAGCGCAGAAAACTCATTGTACAACTATACGTCTCAATAAACATACTTTTTTTTCACAAGTTCTTTATTCTCGTTCTCACATTAAATACGACTTTGTAAGACCTATACTCTATTATATGTTTATGAATAACTTGTCGTCCCTTATTAACAACCTAACATATTTTGCAGTGACTTAATGTTCTCTGCCACTTATTTCGATTAGCTAGCTCTTCAAGTTAATTTCAAATTGTTCTTTAGATTTGGAAAAGTCCCCCCAGTGGCACAGCTGTATGTCTGCGGACTTACAATGCTAGAAACCGGGTTTCGATACCCGTGGTGAGCAGAGCACAGATAGCCCATTGTGTAGCTTTGTGCATTACTACAAACAAAACAAAGATTTGGAAAAGAAGTAAAAATATAATTTATTGTATTATTTTATATAACGTTCAAGATATTTTATTAAGAATGGTCCCTCACAGGAGCCTTATCGTTAAGCTTAGTTTAATTACATTTGTCCGGAATCTTAAGCTGTATTTTGCGGACTTCTATAAACACATGCGATTTGCAGTTTGCAATTCTAAGACAGTTTATTTTCTGAATTCATTGTAATATTCAATAATCATTCCTTTAAAGGCCATCCTATTTCTTTGTATGCTTGTAATATGTTCAAATAGATTAGTACTGGCCTTCACCATGTCGATACTTTGAGACTTATTGTGTTATCTTTTCATCTCATATATTAAATTATGTTGATTTCGAAACCCACATGAACCTGAAAATAATGTTTTTGTTAATGTGTGGAATCGTGGAATATTCCTCTAAAATATATGGGGACAAAAACAGAGTTATTATAAAGAAAACCCACATTTAAAATCCTTATAATTTAAAACGTAGTTATTCTAGAGGAAGTAAAATTTATCAGAACTAAATTCGAAATCACAAATTTAACCAGGAAATAATTATACTTGTCATAAGACATTTGTATTAGACCTATTATATTTTTAAACATACATTCTTCAACTAGCCC
>NW_013669695.1:40234-41834 GCF_000517525.1 Limulus polyphemus
AGACCACAGATAGCCAATTGTGTAGCTTTGTGCTTAATTACAAACAAACAAACCATCAAGAGCTCTTCAGGTCGGCTGGGATATAACAAACACAGAAGTGGTTAGAACACTATTTATATATAAGCCATTTGTTACAACATTGTTATGATGTGAACGCCTTTAACAAACTGGCGAAGCAAGATTATAACTATACTTGTCGTAAGACATTATTATTAGGCCGATAATATTTTTAAACACAATATTCTAGTTCGTTAGAGGTTTTTCGGTGATTGTAAAATTAAATAAAAATACACCAAAATTAATTAAAATATTTATAAGATAGAGTGAGAATATTAATCTGTGCCTTAAAAATCAAGTAATCCTAATGACTTATTTTGGGTGTGAGATGGCCCTGTGGTAGGCTTTGAATTACGGATCTGTCGACCAGTGTTCGAATCCCCGTCATACTACAAAATGTTTCTCTCACTTTAAGCTGTGGCTGCATTATCAGAGTGACAGTCAATCTCTCTGCTGATTGGTTGTCTTTCTTCTTGTCTTTACCTTAAAATTAGGAACTGCGGCAGATAGCCTTAGCATCACAGTGACCCAGCCGTAACTCTGAGAGCTTAGAACTTTAAAAATTGTGTTTCGATACCCAAAGTGGGCATAGCATAGATAGTACATTGTGTGCTTTGTGCTTAACAACAAATAAAAATACAAAATGCAAGCTTATTTTTTTCAACGTCTTAAGTATCCAACGCCCTGTTGTTAACTTTTTCATTTTATGAATGAAAGAAATAAACAACGCTTTTTCACTTCTTATTAAAAGTAATTTATTCGCTGAATAGATATTATCATTTCTTTGTTATTTCCTTTGGTTTTAGTGTGTTGAGAATATATTTTATACATTATGTAAATTCTCTAAAATTTTTTATCTATTTATAAAGCTACTTTAAGCACGAGTTTCACGTTTATGCATAATTTTATGTCAGTTAATGAAATGTTTTCTATACTCTGAAAAAGAGATGATGGAGTTTATAGCTATATTCTAGAAAATACATTTTCATCACTGTCAGAAAGAGGGAACCGAATTTAATTATTCAGTTCCGATGCTTATCTTTGTGGTATCTGTTTCTATTTCATAGTTAATTGCTTCTTTTAATTCTGGTGACAAATTGATTATCTTTCTGTCGGATAAATTTGACGTTCGTATAAATATCGATTCTTCAAAGTGCGAAGAAACTGCCCATTTTCCAGGTAATTAGGTGTCATTAAATGGTAGTAACGTCGGAAAATGTCAGAATAGATGAACTGCTCTAGACCGTTAATAATATAATTTATCTTCTCTGGCACCCCTTTAGGACAATCTTCTTCAATTACAAGATTACGTATACATAAATATTGTCAGAAATACTTAGCACTAGATAATTATAGCGTAAAAGATATATTATTTAACTAGTTATTTAAAGTAATCAAAATTTTTCTTTAATTGTCCATTATTTTGCTTTTGCACTAATATTTGATCAGACAACATGGCATAAGGTACCTCCACTACGTATTAAGTTAACATTACATCAGTATTATAAGTAAAATAATTATAATTACATTATGTAGAGTTTTG
>NW_013669695.1:42583-43493 GCF_000517525.1 Limulus polyphemus
TGTTGTCTATGTATCTAAATTCATTCGAAATCGAAGGTTGGCTTAAGAGCGCGTAATAACCATGATGATCTTAATTGTAATGCCTATTTTGTACGTAAAATATACCTAGTACCAATGAAGATGTCCGGGCAAACAGGCTCGTAGATTCTAGATCCTCACTGATGGATTTTTTATGAGCTATAGAGAGGAGTGTTAACCTCAGGACTGGGGAGTGAGGAGAGCGCCATCGCTATGAGTGTGAGAAAAAATAAACTGTGTATAAAACCAAAGATTGTTTGAGTCATTAAAATGCATAACAGAAACACTACAAATGGCGACGAGGATATCATCTTAAGAGACATTTGGTGAAAATTGACAGCAAATTTCCTATATTCTACGATCCCTCAGATAATAATATCATAGGAGAAGGATCAGTAGCGATGACGTCATTTCCAGTATGACGTAGGTAAGGACTCTAACACCTTCGGAACAAGTCGGGAGAAGTACATTCATCGTTACACATTTAAGACACAACAGCCACAGTATTAAATTCTGATTGTCTTTATTTTTGTAAAATATTTGAGTTACTGCCTAACAATGATGAAGTGACGATTACGACGCAGTGGACTAAGGACTACTTTTCACCAAGAGGGAACGTAGATATCAACGATGTATATTTCGGCAGTGTAGGCAAAGAAATTACCAAACCATTAATTCATATCATGCTTGAATTTGCAGCTTAGCAGCCAGATGTGAATTTAAATACAAGGGAGGTAAAAGTAAAACACAGATTGTACGAAATATCTCATTAACAGAGGTTAGATATTACATCTTTAAGAAAACGTAATGCTGGAAGAATTGTTAGGTTTTATAAGTACCCTGAATATGTCCAAAGCACTATCAGACGTCATTGAAGGGATACGTAAACACA
>NW_013669695.1:44172-53285 GCF_000517525.1 Limulus polyphemus
TCAGTAAAGTAATTAGCTCTACACCACGGATGTCTTCAGTAAAGTAACCAGCCCTAGACTGTGAATGTCTTCAGTAAAGTAATTAGCTCTACACCACGGATGTCTTCAGTAAAGTAACCAGCCCTAGACTGTGAATGTCTTCAGTAAAGTAATTAGCTCTACACCACGGATGTCTTCAGTAAAGTAACCAGCCCTACACCACGGATGTCTTCAGTAAAGTAATTAGCCCTACACCACGGATGTCTTCAGTAAAGTAATTAGCCCTACACCACGGATGTCTTCAGTAAAGTAATTAGCCCTACACCACGGATGTATTCAGTAAAGTAACCAGCCCTACACCACGGATGTCTTCAGTAAAGTAATTAGCCCTACACCACGGATGTCTTCAGTAAAGTAATTAGCCCTACACCACGGATGTCTTCAGTAAAGTAACCAGCCCTACACCGTGAATGTCTTCAGTAAAGTAATTAGCCCTACACCACGGATGTCTTCAGTAAAGTAACCAGCCCTACACCGTAGATGCTTCAGTAAAGTAACTAACCCTATACCGTGTATTTCTTCAGTAAAATTACTAGCCCTACACCACGGATGTTTTAAGTAAAGTTGTTGGTTGTCTTCAGTCGTTCCTGTACCCAAACCCATTTCGAATTTCTATAGGTATGATGATTGGTAACAAAGCTTTATGTGGCGAACGTCACATCACTTTGACATTAGATGGCATCATCGGTGAACTAAATAGAGCACGAGCGTTTACAAAATTAGATTTCAACAAAAGCACCATTAACACGAACTAAATGAACATTCTCGTTGTAGAACAAATTTTTCCAATCCACTTTGGTTTTTACAAATATAAACGTCTGAGTTTTGACATCTCACCAACCAGCAACACAACTCTTTCAAGAAAGGATTAAACAGACGCTGCAAGGAATTCCATATGTTCTAAGTGCTAGTAATGAACTATTGAAATATGGAAAAGAGTTTTATGGTCATATATTCTCACCGTAAAATAAAGTCTGATTATAAAAAGATAGAAACTAGCAAAAGAACGAGTGATTTTGAAGCTGTTAGCATGGAAGTATAATTTCTTGGATTAGCAAACTATTGTTCCAGGCTCATCCCAAGCTTTGCAGAAGTTATGAAACCATGACGACGGCTCACCAAAAATGGCGTCACATGGAAGTGGATATCTGAAGAACAGGGGGAATACGATGCAATTAAAAGATTCATGAGTAGCGATACAGTGTTTAAATACTTCGATCCAACACACAAAACTGAGCTCATTGTGAATGCTTCACAGTAGTAGGGTTTAGGTCCAGTACGGAAAGATCACTAGAAAAAGTATCGCATTTCAAACTTTTGCCACAAAACAAGGTGAGAATTTGACTTCAGTGACCTAGATGACGTGACAGTCTGTCAGAAGAGACTACGGACAATGATGAAGCTAAAGATAATCCCATTGTAAGACAATGCCTGAAGAGACATAAACAACTTAACAATTTTTTCAAACCCGACAAAATAAACACGGTCGGTGTTAAAATGACTTTACTTTTATTCTTTTGTGTGAACAGGAAATATTCAGAATTATAGACAATAAAATTGTGTTGTGCTTAACATTTTCTCGTCAATCAGTAGTGAAAGATGTTTTCATTGTTTTATCTATATTAGATAGAAATGCTTCTCCTATAAGTTTTACATACAATGTTTAAAATAACAAGAGGAAATCCCCAATAGCCGCGGCACTTGGAATTCTTTTAGGCAGGATTAGAATAAATTAACCTATGAGACCTTTGGCGTGGTCAAATATATCAGTTGGAAGAATTTGACCTTCTGAGTCCAAAACTGAATTAAAATTCAAATCGGTCAAGAGATGACAAAGCTACGAGCTAAATGTTTATACTTGAAAAACTCACAGCCTCTCTATGAGCTGCTATGCCGCGGCTAAAAATCATATCTACCTCTACAAAAAAAAGGAAGGGTTATAATAGTCATAAAGCTCAGAATTGTAATGCATGTTTTATACATAAGATATGAATAATTTAAATGTAAACATCTGAGGAAACAAGCTCAGTAGTGGTCAATTCTGATTGGTGTTTCAGTGTTGTGCAATTTACACGATGGTGGAAACGTGTCTTGATGATAATATGTGCTCTAAGGCATCTATATAAATATAATAGTACTCTCTGTTTTCTGTCCGTGTAACTACTTCACAGGGTTTGGATGGTTCTTCACCAAAATTGGTATGATGATTCACTAAGTTACATACAAATTTTCAATTTTGCGGTTTGCGGTTTTTATAGGCATTTTTGCGTTTTTTACCACTGCCTTTCCTGTAGATGGATCTTCACCAAATTTGGCATCGAGGTTCATTGGGTCTATGGAGAGATACATAGAAATTTTCAGTTTTGCATTTTGCGTCTTGCGGTTTTTATGGGCGTTTTTGCGTTTTGACAATTACATATAAGGGGAGCAACTTTTCATCTCCTAAGATAACCTTTCATTAATCATGAATTTACATAGCTTCCGTCTAAGGGACGGGTACTCCAGGTAGTTGACAAATAAATTATCATTAACTTCTGATCAAAGCAAGTTGCCTATATTGGCAAGAATTATAAATTAACCAGTAAAAACTATAGGAACCTTAGCTCACAAAAACAGTTTGTTTGTTTCTTTGTAGTTAATCACAAAGTTACACATTCGGCTATCTGTGTTCATTCCACACGGGTATCGAAACCCATCTTCTAGTGTTACAAGTCCGCAGACTTGTCGTTGTGCTCCTGAGGGGCCGGCGCGTCAGACGGATAGGAAGTATGGCCACAGAAAAAAGTGTGTTTGTCTGTAGTTAAGCACAAAGCTACACAGTGGACTATCTGTGTTCAGCCCACCACGGATATCGAAACCCGGTTTCTAGCGTTGTAAGTTCGCAATCATACCGCTGTGCCACTGGGGGCCACAGAAAACATATTGCATTAATTCCAAATATAATTTATTTATTTTTCCAAATATTATTAAATTGTTCAGTCTAACTGTATGTCTGTTCTCTTTCAATTAGATGATATTCATGTCCCACAAATCGTAATTAATTATGAGAGCGTTATTAAATATTCACACACATATACAAGAAGTTATATTATACTCGAAAGCTTATGCAGCATTTAATTATGTATTATATTTTCAAAAACACTAACAATCTTTTTTTAATTTATTAAACGCAGCCATGTTATTTATATATTTCTATTTGTAACTCCCCAGAGACGCAGCCATGTTATTTATATATATTTCTATCTGTAACTCACCAGAGACGCAGCCATCGCCGAATACTGACAATGTTCTATCTAAGTAATCAATATTTTTGTTTAAACGAGAGATTGTTTGTTTGTTTGTAATTAAGCACAAAGCAACACAATAGGCTATCTGTGCTCTGCCCTCCACGGGTATCGAAACCCGGATTCTAGCGTTGTAAGTCCGCAGACATACCGCTGTGCCACAGATTTTACAGAAGTTATATCAATTTAATTTTCAGTATGCTACTATATAACTCACCATAACCCAAAATAATAATAGTCCCCCATCATTACTTCATGAGACTGTGCACATTTCTTATTCATTATAAACTGAGAAAAATAGAATAACGAAATATTAAGCTGAAATGAATGAACGCGTTTTATAAAAGGGAAAGAACTAAATGCGTGATCTCTGTGAAGAATGAGTATTTATATTTAAACAGATTAGGACAATATCATTATATGTGTCGTAATGCCTTACGTAGAATCACCTGCTAATTCCCAGATCTAAAATTTTAAGAGTTACTGGCTATGGACTTGTATCTATTTTATTTTTATTTTTTAACTTATGCTCCCCAGTGGTTCAGGGTTAAGTCAGTAGGCTTACAACACTAAAAACTGGGTTTCGATACCGGTGATGGAGAATGTACACATAGCTCATTGTGTGGCTTTGCGTTTAACAACAACAAATCAATTCTAAACTAATACATTTTGCTTACGTCCCAAATCCAGCAACTGAGTCTTCTATTTGTTCTGTTCTATATATTTTTCAGAATTTCATCACTTCGTATATTCTTTCACATTCTTTTTTTTCATGAAATTCTTATATTAAACAACTCAAATTCCTATTAATGAACACTTTTAAAGCACTACTGCCAATATTTCCTCATCCCAACATAGAATGTTATACTTTACTGCATATTTCGGCCTCTTTGATTTTTCCAACAATCCATTTATTTTGAACAATAGTTATTATTTTTTCTTATACGTATCAACTGATACAACTTATACGTATCAACTGATTTGTACCTAGAAATTTAAGGCGCATCCTATATTATTCGCTTGGAAAGTTATTTTACTATTTTATTCCAGCATCTTCTCTATTCATAAGCACTATTACGCTAAATTTGAAAACAAAAACAATTGTTGCCCCATTTTTGCTACCTAACTAACGCTATATTAAGAGCAATTTAGAGCTTGTACTGCCTGAAAGGATCATTTTTCATCAGAAAACATTTGCGTAATTGCTTATGTGCTAAATAATTCCTTGTTTAGTTTTCCCAACAGTCCTTTCGGCTTGAACCTGGCGTTCATAAAAGAATAACTCGTTCTATCATCTACTTCACGGTTTTTGTTTTTTCTTTTCATTTTGTAATGTTATTTCTAGTAGTAGATTAATAATAATGTATTTGAATGTTGAATGTTCTATTTTTTTAAAACCGATGTTACGAGGTCGGTAAAAAAAATGGAACATATTCCAAATGTCCTTTCTGCGTTTCTCCGGAATAAGGATAATAAAGAACACTAAAACATTACACTTCTGGTGAAACATGGCAGCTGTGTGAAGTCGGTAATGAACACTTAATATCTGTTTGTGTTATTACATGTAGAGTCAGATATTGGCTTTGATATGCGTATGTTTTTGCGAATCAATAGTCTAGAAATGATTTGGATCTTTTCTGTATCAATAATTATAACGAAGATACAGAATATAGCGTCCACTACAGAATAGAGCATTTTGTATTTATAATTTCTCAAAATAACTAGTTTAGAAAGACACTAAGCTGCTGTTTTGAATTAACTACTTGCCATAACAGTATACTACTTTAGATTGCAATATTCAATTCATCGCTATGGGTGTATTATCTCTTAACAAATGAGGTTGTTTCCCTTTCAAATTTTTGTGTGGTTTTTAATCAAAATTCCAGAATAGGAAGAACCATACAATATTCCTTTGAATTGCTGCGTTTCCTGTGAGAGATAACAGATGAAAGCAGCTAATTCAAGCAAAAGTTAGGAATGATCTTTATTATCTTCCTGAAAGAAAAGCCACGTGAACACCATATGGTCTATTACACTTATAGTAACAAACATTAGCAGAGCAATGTATAACTTAATAGATTTTTCTTAGGTAGAATTTCTTTCCATGCTTCGGGGAACACGAATAGTTCCCGCAGCATCATGCACTCCTTTGTATTATTCAGGTTTATCCGTTATCTGCGAGACATTTTGAAGGTGTTTGTAAATGAATCAAATATTCGAGTTGAGAGCAAGCATTCTCGCAATATTAGATCACAAAAACGAATAGTATGGTATCAGTTTTTGTGTCTTTATGCATATACAGTGTGTTGATAACTAAAAGTTCCAGGAAGACATGTTGAGACATGTTCGATAGCTCAGCATATATTTTGTAAAGCGTATTAAACATATCATTACTAAATGTATGATTAGTTACCGAACAGCGTTTTTTTTTAACAAACAAAAAAGATCTCCAGTGGCACAGCGGTATGTTTGCAGACTTACAACGCTAGAATCTGGGATTCGATACCCGTGATGGGCAGAGCACACATAGTCCATTGTGTAGCTTTGTGCTTAATTACAAACAAACAAACAAAAAGGATCAGTGGTTTGTTTGTTTGAATTTTGTGCAAAACTACAAGAGGACCATCTGCGCTGCCAGTCCCTAGTTCTGAAGTGAGAAACTAGTTACCCTCAGTCCCTAGGTGAACCACGCGATTTTGAACTTTGTTTTGCCAGTAACAAGAATCCCGACGCAGAACGAACGACGCGAATAATTAGAAATGAGAATATTTTCGCAATGACAAGACAAAACTACTGACATAAAATAATGTCAATCACCCCTTAATTATTTTTTATGCAAATCAGGCATCTGGTGAACCGTTACGTGATCTAAGATGTAAATGACTGGTCATTGAGCCTACAATTTTAAATGAACATTTGGTTTTATAAGATAATAACAGTATTAATTAATTAATTTTGTATGCAAATCGGGCATCTAATAATCCGTCACATGATATAAAATGAAACTGATGGACCATTCAATATGCAATCTTTAATTAGCGTTCGGTAGCGGAAGTTTTTACATCTCTACAATTCACGACGTTTCACGTCAATATGGCCCGGCATGGCCAGGTGGTTAGAGAACTCGACTCGCAATCTGAGGGTCGCGGGTTCGAATCCCCGTCACACCAAACATGCTCGTGGGGGCGTTATAATGTGACGGTCAATCCCACTATTCGTTGGTAAAAGAGTAGCCCAATAAGTGGCGGTGGGTGGTGATGACTAGCTGCCTTCCCTCTAGTCTTACACTCCTAAATTAGAGACGGCTAGCGTAGATAGCCCTCGTGTAGCTTTGCGCGAAATTCATAACAAACCAATTATGTCAATATGTCTGGTACCGATGTTGTATGCTTAAAATTAGGAAGTAGATAAGATCCTGAAGTCTCCTCAACCACTCTTCTAAGAGAGTTGCTTCCAGGACATTTTTAATGTGTTCAGATATTTTATAGAATGTAACACGTCTTCCAAGAGCATCCTATACATAGGCAGTTCGATTAAGTCAATCCCCTCTTCTTCAAAAAAATGTTGCCAAATTAGCAAAGTAAGGGCTAACGTTATCACCATTTTTTTCTGAATTCAGGGCCAGCAGTACATGGTAACATACAGTGACATTGGGTGTGGTCCTTATATTGTGTGACATTAATGGTACAAGTCTTACTTACATGATACTTTCATATTGCGTTAATTAATTCCTATACGTAAATAGTACTGGCTATGGCTACAGATTCTCCCCCAAACATTTTTTATACCAGCGAAACGCCAAGCATCTTTAAAAATAATAATGATCTGCACATCTATATTCCACTGGACAGTTCTTAGTACATTGAAGGAGAGTTATTTATTACATTGCTGTGGGCAGAATACGCTCCTTTAGGCATCTTCCATACAGATAGGCCTTGTAAAGCCTGTTTTTAACCAAGTGCTCAATAACACGGCATCCAATGGCTGCTGGTATCTGATTCAGTATCGAAACAGGTACCCTACAATTAGAAAGAGTAGTAAACAACAAATGTTGGTCATGTGTTCGTGTTGTAGGTGATGATTGACCTGTATTTTTGGCTTGTAACAGTTTCACATTCTGTTATCAACACTTTGAAACATTTGTAACCAGTGCAGAACGGCTTGATGTGATTAGTCGACTTCCACTGTTCAATGACTCTTCAGATGAATGAGACATCCAAATTTTTTCTTTGAGGCACAGTTTGTGGGATTTTAAACTCTGTACGTCACTGAAAATTTATGGTACCACTAAAAATAGCATAGATTAAATGAATGTAAGTGTCATCGTCCCTAATTTCTAGCTGCCTACCAGAGGGAAGGCAACCGACAGGCAGCACTCTCCGCCAACTCTCGGGCTACTCTTTTTACTGACAAAATAGTAGAATGGACCGCCACATAATAACGCTTTCTTGGCTGAAAAGTTAAGAATGTTCAGCGCTGGGTTTCGAACCCGCTAACCGCAAATTGTAAGTCGAACGCCTTAACTACCAGAGACTACATGACCAATGATTTACTTGCGAATCATTTGAAGGATCAACCAATTGCTTATTGTCTCCCAATAGGTCAGCAGTGACTTTTCGGACTTACAACGTTAAAATTTTGGGTTCGATTCCTTGCGGTGGGCAGAGGTTATATAGTCCATTGTATAGATTTGCGCTAAAAGAACATCAACAGCAGCATATCTCACATTTCCATAGAAAAAAGATGGTTGATTGACATTAATTTTACAATAACATGAAATAACATAGAAAATCAGTTTATATAAAATTTGATACAATAGTGACTACTTGGTTAAAGTGGCAGGACATCATATAACAAAATTCCACTTCCATTAATGAAAAGTAGTAGAGCCATCGCCTTCAGAGCAGAACTACAAACTGAAAAATAACTGAGCTCAAAACTTTAAGGATAAATTAGATTTGGTTGGTATTATTTTCGATCAACTAGAAGGAACTGCGCTTATGAGAAATATTTTTGTGTTCTTGAGCAATTGAAACTCTTGACCGGCTCAAGAGGTAAAGATAAAACCACAATTTAGGCTTATGGTTTTTGTTTTGAATTTCGCGCAAAGCTATACAAGGGTTATCTGCGATAGCTGTCCCTAATTTAGCAGTGAAAGACAAGAAGAAACGCAACTAGTCATCACTACCCACTGCCAACTCTTTGGCTACCCTTTTACCAACGAATAGTGGTATTAACCGTCGCATTATAACGCCCCAACGGCTGAAAGGGCGAGCATGTTTGGTGTGACGGGGGATTCGAACCCGCGACCCTCAGATTGCGAGTCAAGCGCCCTAACCACCTAGCCATGCCGGGTCAATTTAGGCTTATCTGCACATGATAATGCAGCGTAGAACTTTCGTAACCTGTTCATCTTTGTTTTCTCTGTATAAAATGTGTTATCTGCGGGATTAAACTAGTAATATTGACAAAACGGCCTATGTTGAGGGTTTTGTTTTTGAACGTATTTCTTCAATATTAGCTGTTCTATGAAGAATGATCTCCATATCTCAAGATCTACGCTAGAGGATTAAACAACATACAGTAGTTGTCTGTCAGTCAGTCAGTAGACAGTAAAATGACGTCACATAATGGACGCTTAACGTTGCAATTTGTGCTGTCGTAACATCAGTAAATCGTGCGCATACCACGAATGACGAGAATAATTATGCGCTGTGTAGGTTACAACATAGCATGACATATGAACTTCAAAAGCAAGAAATAAAAATATTTGTTACTCTTAATTTTGGT
>NW_013669695.1:53295-55205 GCF_000517525.1 Limulus polyphemus
TGAAAACAGAACACTTTCGGGGACCTTGCGGAAGTTCATCTATTATGTACTTATATTTAAAGCTAAATATTTTTAAACCGTTACAGCTATAGATTACTAACTTGTTTTCCTACATAAGATAATAACAAACGTTTAACAAATACTTCTACTAATGAGTCGCTAAACTTTAATTTCTTTAGTAATCAATTAGTACCTAAAAGTCGAGTGTTCTACATCGTTTTAATTAAAACTAATGATCAGCGTTTGGTTAAAGCGTATTGATGAGACACAGTATAGTTAGTGCTCAATCAAACTAGAAGCTGTGCGTTCGAAACATCGAACTCGAACAAAGAAAAAGGAAACGGCTCTTACGTTGAATCTTATGAATCTATAATCGTCTAATAACTCTAGACTGCAAAGTATGATTTCCTGCTTTCGAGTTAATCTTCGATTGTAATTAAACCTACATTAAAGAGTGAAACGAGGAAACAGCGTAAAAGATACTTATGTGAAAATCGCAATCTTAACGAGATTTTTTTATAAGCCAATACATTTACACATTGCATTTAGATAACCTATCTAGAATCCGATTTAAGGGTTGCTATAGTAACTGTTTATAGTGAAAAGAAATCAATTATAGGCTAATCTAGTGTAGAGAATTCTAGGGGAAAAATTATTATTATTACAGTAAACAGCTACAGAAACTGCTTTATACACGAGATAACCTATTTAGAATCCGATTTAAGGGTTGCTATAGTAACTGTTTATAGTGAAAATAAATCAATTTTAGGCTAATGTAGTGTAGAGAATTCTAGGGGAAAAATATTATTACAGTAAACAGCTACAGAAACTGCTTTATGCACGAAATACCAGTCTAAATTATTATTACAGTAAACAGCTACAGAAACTGCTTTATACACGAAATACCTGTCTTTAAAGAGAGCATATGCAAAGGCATAGTAAAGATAAGGTTCATATAATATTTCTTTATGCTGCGTTCAAAAGTCCAAAAGCGTCTGTCAACACTTATTGAACTATATGTTCTCTTTATAATTTGCATATTTCGTATTAAAGATTTTGCATACGGGTAACTGAAACTGATTTGGATAATATATTGAATGACTGATAACATCGTTAGCCATTCTCTCTGAAACACATCGCTGAGCAAGCTATTTAAATAGTATTATTTATATTTAAAGATGCAAATAAATATAGATAGACACAACTTTTCTAGTGTAACAAAATCCAAGTTAACTTTAAAAGGTGCAAGGCAGTTATCTGAAACTTGCCCTAACATAAGCTACTGATAATATTTGAAATAATGTTTAAACTGATCCTCTTTGTCAAACTTTAAATCTCTTGATACACGTTCAGAGATTCCTTGTAGTTTACAAGGGATCAGTCTTATTACGACAATATTCCATCGCGTGTTTCTGTTTGTGGTATTTCTTCGGTTCTACGGAAATATTGAACCTATATTTACTGCTAATGGGACCCTACGGGGATATAGCGGTAACTTCACGGAAGTACAACGCTAAAATTCGCGTTTCGATTCCCAGCGGTGGACACAGAAGATAGCTCGATGTGGCTTTGCTAAAAAAACAAATATATATTCCTAGTGGGGATTTCAGTAAATGGAAATATTGTTCAAGTCAAATGTAAATAAAACTACTTTAATGTATCTGCTGCAAGAAGAATACCTACAGCGTGAACACGTGCAGAAGCACGCGACAACGAATTTGCACGTTCGCATTTCAAATACCCAGCGTTTTCTGAAAACATTATTCAAATAAAATCACAATAAAACTTTTGTAGAGCTAACATCTATAGTTTCAGAGTTAACTTCCGTTTTGGAAGAATCATCATTCCTGTGTAATATAACAATATAAGTTTTGATTATTGCTAAAGAAGATGGGTTTGTTTGTTTGTTT
>NW_013669695.1:56291-58209 GCF_000517525.1 Limulus polyphemus
CCATAAACCTAGGCATCTGTTATAGTTGTCATAACCCTAGGGATCTGTTATAGTTGCCATAAACCTAGGCGTCTGTTATAGTTGCCATAACCCTAAGGTTAAGGCAACTATAACAGATGGAAGATTTAATAAATAGCCTGTTTAAACTTTACATGATATTTAGAAGTATTTAAAGAAACTAATTTACATTTAAAAATAATTTTCTTAACGAAAGTCATAAAACAGAACTTCGCTCAAATACATAACTATTTACTAAATTTGCTAATTATGACGTACAAACCTAGAAATGTTTAATAGTTGGCACTTTGGTTTACTGCTGTGAAAAACAGAAACAAAATAAAAAGATACTGTTGCATGCATGTTATAACATCATTTCCGACAGGAGAGGGATACTATTATTATAAATCATAAAAATTTAAACATTACCCCACACTATGTATGCTATAAGTCACGCTCCCATTAACTTGTGGGTCATTGATTGTAACTTCAACCAATGGATCAAGTAAGGATTTTACGTTTTAGAAAATAAGTTCAAAAACCCTTACAAAGAGGGAATGATGGTAATAAATATTGCGGATTATGTAGATGACATTAGAATTGACAAGAATTTTTCAACTTGTCTTAAATTATTGTCTGGAAACAACGGGAATAACTATTAAGGATCGTGCAATTCCAAGAGCATGCGTTTCGGGGTTGTAGATTGAAATGTCCAAGGCTCGACCCCGTGATATGTCAATTACCATTCTTTGCACTGAGGTCATAGTTTAGAAATACTAAAGCAAAAGTACGCTTGTTACTTAAGTCACGACAACAACATTAAAATCAAATGTTGATAATTGAATCATTGCAATGAGAAATATATATATATATTTATCAATCATTCAATGCATGGATATTCCATTACTTGTATTCACTGATTCTGAACTTTGCTTCTTATCTGAAGTGTTCTCACTCTAGTGTTATCATTAACGACGTGATCTTGTAGGCGTAGAGCAGAAAACGAGTCTAATAAAGCGATAAAAGTTAAACAGCGTTGTACCGTTAACAGATGGCATTCTTAACAAGAATGTTGATGAGTCGCTGGACTCACACTTGTTTTGAAAACTTCTTTATGATACGATCTAGAGGTACAGAGAGTGAGAATAGATAGATCAAATGTTAACATGTCTTGTGAAAAATTAGTACTTTTTAGAATAGAATTGGGACAACAACCGATTTGGATTACAACCTGAACAGCCCTACATTCAAGCATGTTTTCAACGGTCAGGTGAAAGACATCTAGAACTCAAGCATAGCCTTTCTTAATTTCGAACTGATAGGCTGTTGATGTATCTTTTACTGACATTTCTTTGACTCGTTCTTAACCCAACTGAATCTGAACTTCTTGATTAAGCACAATTTTGCATAATGGATTATCTGTGCTGTGCTCATTACGGGGAACTATCCCTGAATTTTAGCTTATAAGCCTTCAAGCTTACCGCTGCACCATGACAAGGCTTGGAACTGTAAGTTGACTTTTTTAACACCAGCCTCACTTATAGTTTGTTTTGGCTAAAATAGCATTATTGACAATATTATTTTGGTGCTTCCTGTTCTCCTAATCTTACATGACACCTATCTACGTAATTTTCTAATCTTAAAATTGCAATATCCGCACCAATTTAACAACTTACATCTTCTTTTGTTTGATCTGTACTTAATTACCACATTTTTCGAGGCTTAAATTACTATACTTTCATTGCTATATCTCATAGAAAACCGACTGTTTCAAAAGGATTACAAAAGTAAACAATAAATTCTGAAGGCCCGGCATGGCCAGGTGGATAAGGCGCTCGACTCACAATCTGAGGGTCGCGGGTTCGAATCCGCATCCCACCAAACATGCTCGCCCTTTCAGCCGTGGGGGCGTTATAATGTG
>NW_013669695.1:58535-60476 GCF_000517525.1 Limulus polyphemus
AAATTAGGGACGGTTAGCGCAGATAGCCCTCGTGTAACTTTGCGCGAAATACCAAAACAAACAAACAAATAAATTCTGAACTTTTGCCACCAAAGAATGACATTGTATGTGTAATCAAATAAGTCAGCACCTGTTGAAGGTTCGTGTCATCCACGAATATTCTCTTCATTTGTTGTTATAAAAATATCTTGTTACAAACCGTCGATCTTATTTAAAAACTGTATTACACAATACATGTATTAAAGTTTATTTAACCGAACACCTTACGCAGGTGTTATAAATAAGTTGAACCTACAGTAAACCTCGAAATATCAGGTCTTACAAATTATTACTCTGAGACTTTATATTGTTCTCTGGGTTACTAAAGTAGAAGAATATAGCATAAACATGTTAAAATTAGCTTTGCTAAATTATGACATGAAATCGAAGGAGACCGAAAAGAAGAACTCCATAAAAATTACCCCCTCCCAGTGGCTCGGCGGTATGTCTGCGGACTTACAACGCTAGAAACCGGGTTTCGATACCCGTGGTGGGCAGAGTACAGATAGCCCATTATGTAGCTTTGTGCTTAATTACAAATAAACCATTAAAAATTCAACCCTGTTCTGAAAACACTGTCTTAAATTTCAACGAAATAAGAAACAAGTAAAGTTTGATAGATAATGTATTATATTGCTAAATATGTACTTGTGAGCCAGAAAATTTCTCAAAAGTGACTTAGGATTAGTCTTGTTTATATGTTTTTAATGATATATTTATATAAAGATGGGAGTTAGAGAATGACCTACAATTGTATGTGAGTAAACTGAGTTCTGGGCCTACAGAGCTCAGAGGTTTTAAGAGGTAATTAGATGTTTATATCCAACAAGTCTGTATACTTGAGTGCTTTGTGCTGTAAGTTTTCCAGAGAAGTGGTAGGACAAGATATAGCGTAGAGCCTATGCAAAGCCGCATGCACGTCCATATAATGCGAAGTTTTACTATAAGTAAGTATGCTTATATATGTTTTTAATGGTACGTTTTTATGAATATGTGTTAGAAAATTACTCAAAGTTCTGTTTAACCCTTAGTTCTGTTTACACATGTATATTCAGGACATTGAAGTAACCTGTGTTAATTAGATAATTATTTAATTACAAAACAAATCTCATTCGTTCATATTTGCATCTAATATTTCTTGTATGAATGGATGATTGTCTAAAGCTAGAATGAACAATTTTAACAATTTAAGGCATTTTTCTGTAAGATATTCAATATAGGAATAATAAATATTTAAATACGAATATGCGATTAACATTCTACACATTTTTTTAGAATTATAAAAACACAAATACATTCACATAACATCATAAATGGGCCTCGTTACATATAATATGCATGAAAATTAACATATCTGACTTACTACGATACTGATGAAAAAATTGCGGCTATGTCCAGCGAATCTAGAAGACGCTAAGAGGAATACCTAAAACCATATTGTCTAAATGAATTTCCAAAAAACATTATGATTATATAGGCTAATTGATATTTATTTGCTTCATTTGGTGATGTCTCGGATTATTTCGTAGGAGAATAAATACAGCAGTATTCCACGTTTCTAGAAGGTACGCCCCAGTGGCACAGTGGTATGTCTGCGGACTTACAACGCTAGAATCCGAGTTTCGATACCCGTGGTGGGCAGAGCACAGATAGTACAAACAGTCAAACAGTTATAAAAGGTATCTTATTCAGCGACCAATGTAGGCAGTGAGTATCAAAAAATATTACGCAATTTATATCCCCGTCATCAAACATGCGCGCTCTTTCAGCCGTGAGGGCGTTATAATGTGACAATCAATCCCATTATTCGTTGTTAAAAAGCAGCCCAAGAGACGGCGATGGATGGTGTCGACTAGCTGCCTTCCCTCTAGTCTATCAGTGTTAAATTAGGAACGGTTAACG
>NW_013669695.1:61121-90681 GCF_000517525.1 Limulus polyphemus
GCGAGCATGTTTGGTGGAACGGGAATTCGAACTCGCGACCCTGAAATTACGAGTCGAGCGCCCTGACCACGTGGCCATGTCGGGCCCTTCAACATTAGACCCAGCAGCTCAAAGCCTACTAAAAGCTAAAGCAGAACAATTTAAACACGTTTCACACTAGCTACTACCAATCATCAAGATAGTAAGCTACGTAGACAAACAAAACCAAATATAACAGTTTATCCAATCCGAATAATAATAGGTAAATGTAGTTGTATCTCCTGAACACAGACGTCTGAGCAGTAGCATATAGTTTAATACACTGTACACTGAATACCAGCGATCTATGAAGGAAGAAAATCAGAAAATGTAATTATAGGTTACAGGTGTGGAATTTCACACATTGTGGTTACTTACAAATGCTTCAAATTAAACCAAAATTTATAGTTTGAGTCTCAAAAGTATAAAAGTAAAGTTTAACCTGTTGTAAAGTAATATGTAATTTCGATAATTTAGTCGTTTTTTTATCTCAGTTTTAATATACAAATCAGCAAGTCACGGAACAATCACAACTGATATAAGGTTGCCGTGGGATTGCGTGTATCAGAATTATGTTAGACAGAACTACGTTTTTTAAATGCTATGATGCCATCAAATATTGATCGCTTTGGAGGAGGGTATGTAACAACCTTTTCCGACGAAAAATATTCACACACATACAAGACGAGAATAACCCCTGTGTTTAATGGTATTGAAAATAAAGAATGTGGATCGACTTAGAGCACAAGGACCATCAAAAAAGACATATCCAACAAATCCTACTCCTGCCGTGGTAAGCAAATGGGGACTTTTTGTAACAGATGAGAATCCACGAACACAAAGATTAGTGATAAAATCTGTGCACGTGTCCAACCAACAAATAGTGCGCAACATAATCAAGAGATCTGTATGGAAAAGCGACACAAGTTACGTGTACACAAGCTGCTTCCATGATATATCCGTGTTGTACCTTAAGCAGTTGGAAAATGAAATGGATATTCATGCTATTTCATAAAAAGACATAATGGTCAAGTCGCCAAACGCATTGCCTGTGGATTTCTGTGCGAATGGACTGTTGAAATGGACCCTGGAAAACTGTCGTCCTCCTTCACTGAATAGATTATGGAAAAGAGCAGAGAGAGGGGGGGGTGTACTTTGGACATGAGATCTTTACGGTGGAACCTTTTACAATAGAAATTATGCAGCAGGATTATTGTCAAGATACACAGTCGCAACAGATAGAGCATGATATTACGTGGCGACATAGTTTAAATACAACATATTCAACCACTGTAGTTCATGAATCCTATCCTGGTCTAATATGAAATGCCCAGTTTGGTTTACTTTTCAGTTAAGAGGATTTTGAGTAATATTCAAGTCCAGTAGTTTAGTTACATCTTATTAAAAACTAATAACATGTAGATAGAAAAATGTAATCGTAGTTGTTGGTTTCTAGTTCGTTAACACTTTCATTTATGACAGTTATTTTAGATTTTAGTTAGCATGGAGTAGGGATTCTCAAATTGTGATACTAATGTCGGTAGTACACGACACAATTAATAAAACAAAATGTAATAAGCCTTATCTGAGCTTTCCACATTCATATAAATAATACTCTACTCACTTATGGGCTCACCTTCTACTTGCATAGACTCGCCAGTATTTTCTTCTCCTCAATTTGACAAAAATGGTACCACATATTCTTCAATAGTTCCAGAAAAAAACAATCGCATCCTTCACATTAATGGGTAAGTGTTAAGAATATGAATTCTTGTCACTAGGTTTATCTTTTTTTTTTTCATTAGGCCTGGGTTTGTAATTTTAAAAACTAATAAACAAAAAGTGATACGCGAGCCTTAAACATTTGAGAGCCACTGGCATAGAGGCTTATGACAATTTTCTGAATCTTTTTTAATGTGTGGGTCTGTCTTGTGCAGGAGGGAAATTAAAAGTGAGAGGGGAGGGCAAGGCTTATTAAGCGATTAAATGTGCGCCGGGGTCCAGGGCTCGCCTTAGGGCCCTGAAAGCTCTGGGTTCAATTTTATCCATTATACTGCTTTTCCTGATGCATTTTTACTGGAACAGGTTAAAATAGTGGGGGAGGGAGCGGGTTCCCCGCTTCCTACACCACTGTATTGTAAAGTAATGTATTTATCAAACTGTTATCATTTTAATATATTTTGTTTCTCTAAGTTATACGCCTATCTTTCAATAGCTCCAGTGAATCATTTTTTATTGTGTGTGTCTTCAACGTAAAGTAATGTATTTATTAAAACTGTTATTATTTTAATATATTTTGTTTCTTTAAGTTATACGCCTATCTTTCAATAGCTCCAGTGAATCATTTTTTATTCTGTGTGTCTTTAGCGTAAAGTAATGTATTTATTAAAACTGTTATCATTTTAATATATTTTGTTTCTCCAAGTTATACGCCTATCTTTCAATAGCTCCAGTGAATCCTTTTTTATTGTGTGTGTCTTTAGCGTAAAGTAATGTATTTATCAAACTGTTATCATTTTAATATATTTTGTTTCTCCAAGTTATACGCCTATCTTTCAATAGCTCCAGTGAATCCTTTTTATTGTGTGTGTCTTTAGCGTAAAGTAATGTATTTATTAAAACTGTTAGTATTTTAATATATTTTGTTTCTCCAAGTTATACGCCTATCTTTCAATAGCTCCAGTGAATCATTTTTTATTCTGTGTGTCTTTAGCGTAAAGTAATGTATTTATTAAAACTGTTAGTATTTTAATATATTTTGTTTCTTTAAGTTATACGCCTATCTTTCAATAGCTCCAGTGAATCATTTTTTATTGTGTGTCTTTAGCGTAAAGTAATGTATTTATTAAAACTGTTATCATTTTAATATATTTTGTTTCTTTAAGTTATACGCCTATCTTTCAATAGCTCCAGTGAATCCTTTTTTATTGTGTGTGTCTTTAGCGTAAAGTAATGTATTTATTAAAACTGTTATCATTTTAATATATTTTGTTTCTTTAAGTTATACGCCTATCTTTCAATAGCTCCAGTGAATCCTTTTTTATTCTGTGTCTTTAGCGTAAAGTAATGTATTTATTAAAACTGTTAGTATTTTAATAGATTTTGTTTCTTCAAGTTATACGCTTATCTTTCAATAGCTCCAGTGAATCCTTTTTTATTCTGTGTGTCTTTAGAGTAAAGTAATGTATTTATTAAAACTGTTATTATTTTAATATATTTTGTTTCTCCAAGTTATACGCTCATCTTTCAATAGCTCCAATGAATCCTTTTTTATTCTGTGTCTTTAGCGTAAAGTAATGTATTTATTAAAACTGTTATTATTTTAATACATTTTGTTTCTCCAAGTTATACGCCTATCTTTCAATAGCTCTAGTGAATCCTTTTTTATTTTGTGTGTGTGTGTCTTTAGCGTTAGGTAATGTATTTATTAAAACTGTTATTATTTTAATATATTTTGTTTCTCTACATTATACACATATCTCTCGACGGCCCCAGTTTCCACCGCAAACAACAGAAATACATCCATCATGATTGATGGCACATGAACCAAGTCTGCATTGTCTTGAAAAAGCTATTATTTTTCAACACATGTTTCTTGTAAACTTTCACACGCGTTATCAATTTCAGCTTTCGCATTAATATCGTATTAACAATACCGCGCATGTTTTTTAATACACATTACTCTACACATGTACGGCTAGCTAAAATATAAAACTGAATATATGATATCAACATGGTAACTCGTTCTTCAGTATTGTGTTTATTCACGTTTGTAACAGTCACAGTCAAACTCAGTACTCATTCTACAGAAAAAATGCTATTATCTTATAAGGCAATATGATTTTGTTTTATGTCCTTTGTTTTTAGAAGGCAATATTTCTGATGATATTACCTTCACTCTTTGTTTTAGCTTTTAGTTGTCATTTACAACGATAACAATATGTCATGCCACAATATACTTGCCATAACTGATATATTAACTCTGCAGAACGTTACAGAAGGGAAAGCTGTGGTCACACGAAAGAATTTACAACTCCATTCTCTGTGTAAAAACACACACCAATATTTTGTCATTGTCTTTTTCTCTTATAGTTCGATAAATATAACCAACAAATAACATCCGTTTAAACGGGCTTAGGAATTATGACATTACATCAAGGAGTGCAAAATAGTCTTAACTTTATAATGCTTACATGGCTCTTCTCTACAGAAGTTGAAAAGTAGCCTTAATCTTATCTCTTTTAACCTTTGTCATAATGTTCCCGTTAAAAGATCCTTAAATTCCAAACTGCTAATGTCTTTGATTTTTATCTGGAAGATTGAGAATCTTTTGAATTTAACGTGTACAAAATCTTGAGTGTTTATTCCTCTGATGACTTAGAATAATATTCCATTGACATTAATAACATAGGCGTACGAGGCGGAGGGCTGTGGGGGAGCAGCAGCCCCCTCCTAGCTTGTAATATATACCACCATTCGGAGAAATGTTTAGTTTTTACTCGGGGAAAATTAGAAGTAGAAAATATGATGATTCGGGCTATTTTTACCTTCATTCGGAAAAACTCGTAGCAGAAGTTTCGACAATTCGAGAACATTTTCAGTTTATATTCGGACTAAATTAAATGCGTAAAATATAAACCCCCTTATCGAATACTTGTTCCCTAAACTTTACCTTTCTTATGTATAACCTCATTCGGGCAAAAATTATATAGTCCTCTCCCCTGAAAAATACCACATACGCCTATGATTAACAATGCTATTTTCAATGTTAATAAACATCCAATATCGTGTAAAATGGTTACTTGTTATAAGAAACCTTCTCTTTGTAAAACAAGTTAAAAATCCAACATAATCGTGCCATGAAAATTACTCTTCGATCCCTTACTTAAAATCCTGCAGTATTTCCATCACAAAGCCTTTATATTTCCTCCTTATACAATTCTTTAAAGTAACTTAGCTTCAAAGTTTTTTTGATTTTCTTTTCCATAAAAGCAATTAACAGTATTTTTTTTCTGCTCAGTTTTCTTCACTTCCTACCACCTCGTGGCAAAAATAGTATTCACCTTTCAATTATCTCTAGAAATTGTCTTTTTTTTATTTTCATTATTTGATATTATTTACCTTTCAAGAGTGGAGTGAAGAGAAAATACACAACTTATGAACACCCAGGGTCTTCTACCAATTCCAGCTACGCTTTGTTCTATGTTATTATTTCTATAATTCCTATAATCGTGAGTATATAAAGATGATATAGAATACATTAACAAATAATCTTTTTTTTACAATGCAATATCACTCAAATATATACACGTTATAGTATGTGGAATACAGGATCCAAAACAAAGAAATACTGCATATTTTATAGCACAGTTGTGCTGTCAAGACACCCTTAATACAAATACTGATAACTGTCAAAAGAGAGCGTTTGTTTTATTTTTTTGTCTAGAAAACTAGACTTTTTTGGAGTAATGAAAAATGAACGTTTGCTAAATAAGAAAAAATAAAAGACTGACAATTCTGATATCTAATAAGAAAATCACTAATTAAGTTTCTGTTTAATATACTTTTCTAAAGAAAGATGTATAATTTAAATCGCAGTTAACGTACTTTTCTAAAAACCCCACCCAATTTGTACCCAATGTCCTTCAAATATGACATTGGAGAGAATTTAGCGTATTCTCTATCGTAAAGCAATCAATTGATTGAGGCGGTTTTTCAATATTGATCTATCAACTGAAATTTAATTCTTCAAAAGTTTTTCCAAAGCTACAAAAGGGCTATTTACGAATAGCCCTCCTTAATTTTTTAACTGATACACTTAAGAGAAGACAGATAGTTAACACACCCACCGCCAACTTTTAGATAGACTTTTCTTTGCTGATCAAATAGTTGGATTTGATCTCAATGTTATAGCGCACACGCGGCTCCAAAGTTTAGAGCGCGTTTTTTTTTGTAACAACTGGACGTGAGCCACGAACTCTCCGATTCACAGTCCAGGATAGTTAATCAGTATACAACGCTAAATCTCATTTAACCACGTGAATAACTTGTAGTTTAAAATCACCTCTTTTATATATTGTGCTGCACTTCATTTTGTAAAGATCTAAACAAGATAATTTAGCATCAACTGGGAAAAAGCGTGGCCCAGTGGTTAGAATGCCGGACTATCGATCTGCGAATCCTACGATCGCGCTCTGTTGTCGTAAAAATAAAATTAAAATTAGGGTTTGCACTTTGTTGCTTTGCGTGCGTTAGCAGGGGTGAAATTCTACTGTTCAGTTAAACAACAGTAGAATAAATATTGACGGTGGGTGTTATTGACTAGCCACCTTCCCTTTAGGCCACCAGTTCAAAATGAGAGACGGCTAGCACAGAAAGACCTTGATTAGATTAGCACAAATATGCGAAACAAACAAAGCATCAACGGATTCGATTCATCAATTAATAAAAGAATTGTTCATACACATTCTACAACACACAATTAATTTTATTTATAATAATAATAACTACAGAAATCTTTCAAACTGCGAAATGCAAGTGGATATGTTTAGACATTTAGTAATATATGAGAACATATATAAGAACCATCTAAAGACAAACATGCTGTAGAAAAAAGACAAATAGTTTCGAAACGCTAGTGCTTGCTGGTAGTGCAGGTGATTACATTTTTCTGGATTAGAATGTCTGTTTGTTTGAAGTTATGCACAAAGCTACACAATGGGCTATCTGTGCCCTGCTCACCACGGGTATCGAAACCCGGTTTCTAGCTTTGTAAGTCCGCAGACATACCGCTGTGCCACTGGGGGGCGATAAGAATGTCAGAATTTGAATAACGACTTAAGAACTTTTACTTAGAATAAAGTGATCAGAAAAAGATCAGATTGTGCCGTTAGAAAGTGGTTATATAATTTGGAAATAAAACAGAAAACTCGTTAATTATTGGTTACAATCCTTGGTTTTTTCGAATATCGTTACCATCCAATTTTCACTTAAAGAAATTATTTGCTACTGTTAGCTTAGTCGAATTGTTGAGAGATAAAAATTGCCACTATCTTCACATCATCAAATAAAATGTTTTAATTAATTAGTCACTCATATCGATGTAATGTTGCTACAAGTTTTGGTAATTAAGAACTAATGACTAAATACAGCCACTCGCCTGTATGTTTTTTATACATTAACAGTTTTATCACGTGGCAAAAAAATCTATCAATAGCTAATTATGTCATTAACTTCATGCCATATTTTTATCAGTAGATGCTGGAATTTTTAAATTTGGATCTACACTTTAAATTTCTATATAGAAGTTTTTTTAATCCTTATTTGTGGATGTCGTGGGCGTTTTAATATTTCATTCTGATATAAAACTTATTAGTTTATATAAGTATCATTAAAAGATACCAAGTTAATATCAGATTCAACCATATATTAAGTAATAAACGTTATGAGTGTTTTATTATATTAAAGTAATTTTCAGCCACTTGAAGATTTATTTACAAATTTTTTCACTTTTTCAGTAAAACGAGCGAGAAGAGAAAAAAAATAATGCAAATTATTCTCATGCAATTTCTACTAAAAGATTGTTCTTATTACCGTTGTTTGGAACAACATTTTGTCAGGTAAGTTTGTTTTGTTAGAGCAAAGCAGCGTTGGGCTATCTGCTATGTCCACTATAGGGAACCGAACCCCGGATTTTAGTGTTGTAACTCCGTAAACTTACCGCTGTCCCACCGGGTGACTGTGAGCCAAGAGTATTTCGTTTAGATCGAGACAAAGTGATTTTGTATGTGAAGTTTTGTTTTTTAATTAACTTATGATACTATGAGCTGCTACGAAAGAGTATCAATGGAGAAGAACAAGTTAGTTATTCCCAATTAAAACACTTTCAATTTTATCACTTGCAATAATTACTAAGTCACAGTTTTGTTTAGAAAGGTTTTAGTAACTTTACTGTCAAAAGCTGTTCCTGTGTAGTTTCTATACACATCTTAGTGCGTCAAAAATACGTAGATGGCGTGCGAATAACAAATCGGTCATTCCAGTTGAAATATTTAAGAGTTTCTCATTTGAATGTAATTGAGAAATACTTTGGAACGTAATGTGAAGTAGATCCTTTTTGTGGTGAAGAACGTGTCTTCGTAATTCTCGTAGTTTCGAAATTAGGCATCAAAACAATTCCAGGTGAATAGATATTGGCTGGTCGATTGATAAGCACAAAGCTACACAATGAGCTATCTGCACTCTGCCCACCACGAGTATCGAAACTCGATTATTAGCACGCAGAATTACCGCTGAGCCACTGGGGGGAAGGGAAATATATTCTTCTTCCGACAGCAAAACAAATAAAGGAGAAATATGATGTATACGTTAAGAACCCTAGTGATTTCATAAGGCAACATATGATCTTGACATACAGCACATTTGTTGTTGTTTTTTCTCCAGAATAAAGATTTGTTAGACAGCTGTATTGAACCGACAGATTCGATTGACCATCGCCAAAAATTGATTTTCATCACAGACAAACTTTTCTACAGAGTTGGATGAAGACTTTTCAACGAAAACTCTCGAGAATCCCTCCTTATCTAATCATGCTCTAGGTATGTGATTTGTTAAAATCGGTAGCAAGTAACCTGAAAGTCAAACTTCAAACCTTGGGAAGGATAAGACATGTGGGTGGTTTATGTCATTTGTCTTATACACTTCAATACTATCAAAAGGGGTTTGGTTCTGACAGCTAGTTCTGTGGAAAAGCTATTCAACAGTATGGGTAACTGTGCGTCTAAGATATATTCCTATTGACCTTCGAATCAAATTTAAAAAAAACTCTGAAAGTTCTAATTTTCTAGGTCTTTTTTTAACCTTGAACACTCGGTTATCTTCATAATTAATTGTTTCAACTCCTTTCCTGTAGAATTACAATTTTAAAACTTACTGACAAAACTTTTATAGATACAATTACATTATTGAAGACAAAATTTTACATAAGCTTGTGGCTTGTATGTTTCTTCACACTCGTGTTAAGCTACTTGCTGATATATTACTAATAGTATAGGCTACTAAAGCTCTTCTATAGAAAACAAGGTGTAAGTAAGAAATAGCCGATAGATAAGTCCAAGTAAATCATCCATCTTTTATAGCTGATAGATAACAGCCAGTGACGCTTTTCTTGTGAAACAGTGTTTTACGAGTAAGAGATAGATAAATATTTCTTAAAAAACAATGATCAATAATGATTGTTTGTTTTTAAGTGCGAAGCTACACAATGGGCTATCTATGCTCTGCCAATCACGATTGAAACCCGATTTTTAATCTCATATGCCCACAAACTTACCACTGAGCCACCGGAGGGAGGAGAAACAGTAATGATTTGATGTGTTGTTAAGCACAAAGCTACATAATGGGCTATCTATGTTCTGCTCACCGAAGGTATCGAAACTCGATTTTTAGTGTTATAAACCCTCAGAATTACCCATGAGCCACGGGGAGGTTTTCTTCGCCCTCACATTTCGTGTGATTGATTGTGAAAACAAAACATAACGCACGTTAATAGGTGTATACTAAAATTCATAAAAAATTCTGTCGAACCCATGTTACGAATTACATTACATATGCCATCCGGTGGCTCAGCGGTTAGCTTGTGGGCGTTTAACTCTAAAATTCGGGAATCGATTTTTGCGGTGGGCACAGCGCAAGTAGCCCATTGTGATGCTGTGCGCTTCAAACAAACAAAATTGAACTATCTCTAGGAAAAAAAAGATTTCTTATGATTGCCTACTAATAAATTCTACAGTTTAAAAAATACAAAAAACAACCTCACAGGAAACTGGAATACATAAATCTATGTAATTCATTCACTAGGACTAAAGGTTTTCATCATCTTCAAATAATACAGATTTCTTGTGTGGGATGAAGTTGTATATAAAACAAGAAAGTAGGGATTTTTGTTGTTAAAAGTTAAAATATATTTATAAATATATAAATAGCAGATATCTCAATGGAGCTTTGCTCTAAAATGAACAAGCAAACAAACAAACGTACTATATGTATTTAAGATTAACCTAAATCCCAGTTGAACCCCATGAGTTATTATTTGGATTATGGTTGAAAATATCGTTAACACCAAGAGTACCCAATTGAAGAATCAATACATTCTAGTAATTACAGGATATTCGTGACATTACGTATTAATGGTTAAACCATTCTTGAATCAGCTATTAAATACTGGGTTAATTTTAATTCTGATCTATGTGAGTAGTCGCTTTGAATATAAGTTTATGGATAATTACAAAACGAAGAAAAAGATTATCACAACTGTTTAAATTTCGATTGTTAAAGGAAATTTGCAAAAAAAAGGTATTAATTTTACTCATTTTTGACGAGACATTATCAGGGATTAGGGATAATATTTTAGAAGGCAGGTAAGTTGTATTCTTCAGCATTTTATGGCAGCTTATAACATAGCATTATAATGGATAATATCATCACAAAAATATAGAAACGAAAATTAATTTTATACACCATTCAAATAAGTGTTAAGTCTTACGTTTTGCTTTCAAAATAAAATTCATTACGCATAAAATCTACGGAATGACGTTTATCATTAACACATGCATTTAAATGCTAGTCCCTTCTTAACTGAAATCAGATTTGCTCAATATATTATTATTTTCCACATACGTAATAAATTAAGTGTTTAAAATAAATCCATAATATGTAGGAAATAAAGGCGTATTAAACATGTTTATAAAAATAAATGAATCAAGGAAAACAGTTAAAATAACAAAACGACAACATTTTTCAAAGAGTTAAATAATACTCAGGTAACTTATTTAATTATACAAGTTCTTCTATTAGCAATAAAGCAACTTTTTTTAAACATAATTACAATTATTATTTTGACACGTTCCTCTCAGGCGTTATGTAGTTAAATTTCACATTATCGGTACTTGAATTTTTATAGGCACAGAAAACCTGCTAATAATTATAAACACGGCATAGAAACTAAAATAACTTTTCTTTCTTTTTCTTTATTTATTGCCGTTTATAACCGTTTGATCGCTATTCAGCCTATTATTTATATAATGCTGTCAGATTAGTGTGAATGTTTATTGAAAATCGATTGGGATCCTTTAATTCTTTTACTTTCATATTTAACACTGATATACATTAGTTTAACACTGAGGCCCGGCATGGCCAGGTGGATAAGGCGCTCGACTCACAATCTGATGGTCGCGGGTTCGAATCCGCATCCCACCAAACATGCTCGCCCTTTCAGCCGTGGGGGCGTTATAATGTGACGGTCAATCCCACTATTCGTTGGTAAAAGAGTAGCCCAAGAGTTGGTGGTTGGTGGTGATGACTAGCTGCCTTCCCTCTAGCTGCTAAATTAGGGACGGCTAGCGCAGATAGCCCTCGTGTAGCTTTGCGCGAAATTCCAAAACAAACAAGTTTAACACTGACATGTATTAGTTTAACACTACGTTTTGTTTTTAGTCGCTAAATGACTTACTGAAAAAATGTTTCTCAAATGACTTTATTAACCGCAAATATCGAAACAATTACTTCTAATATATTGCACACAAATGTAGCACGTATATAGAAGTAAAGGCAGAATGATAGCCAGAGACAAACAGACAAGTAAATGTGACATTTTTAAGTATTTTGTTCAATATTAATGACATATAATTAATTGAGAAATAGACTGTAGGTCGATTGATATACATGTATATAGGAATAGCTTACTTTAGATTGATTACATAAAAGCATTAGTTCTTTATTTATTGTAAGCACTTTCTTCCAAAGTGGATTCGTCAAACGATAATAAAACAACAATAAAAAAGAACCTCAGCGCCATACTATGAGCCGCTATGCCGCGGCTTAAAATACAGCCTGTTTTGTCTCTTAATTTTAGTTGTAACTCCATCTATGGCGTCATAGTTAGAACTATCAAGCAGGATTAGAATAAATTAATTTATGAGACCTCAATCGAAAGGGTTTGACATCCTGAATTGAAAACTGTAATTAGATCCCAAATCGGCCAAGAGATGACGGAGCTATGAGCTAAAAGTTTGTACTTGAAAAAACAAAAGAATTTCAATTTGAGAGATCCTGTGACTAGGAGAGATCCTGATGAGTAATAAAATCCAATCTGGTATACGTGCATCCCACACTAGGTATTGCTGGCGCACAAAAATATAACTAATAAAAAGGAAAACAAAGGTATCATAGATTAAGTTACTGTAATCCTGCATGAAAAAACTTTCAAGTGCGGCGGCTATTGATGATTCCTTCTTGTTTAGATTTGTAACTCCGTCAATGAGGTCATATTTAGAACCAAATTAATGCCTGAAGAATCCACTTTTGACAAGATCGCTTACATTATAAAACGAATTGAACATTTCTCTAGTTATTCTTATCGTAAATAGATCATTTTTAATCTGCACCATGTTTGTTAACTCCACTATATATATATATATACACACAAAGACGCATATAAAGGTACATAAGTGAACAGATACCCTAAAAATGAGGAATATAATATCTTATATACGTAAAGTTAGCTGAATAGCAATACACTTTTGAACTGTAGAAGATACTGATGTACAAGATATTTGATAATGTATAATAATAATTCACTCTTACCTTAAATACATCTGCTACTCTTATTTTACTACATCTGTACAAACATTATTTCCAGAAATGATCAGAAATGCACAGATATATTATAGGCATACAAAGTATATATATATTGAGTTTACCTTAAGAGATAGATACGATAAGTAATTAGAGCAAAAACGTTACCTACAGTAGATAAAACATTATGTTAATTAGAAAATAGGCTTATCTAACCAATAACAGAGGAATTCTGACCTAATTAAATACAAACTATAAGAGGAATTAAAGACGAAGTGTGATCACTGGTTGTTACATTAAGTAGTACGGCCAGTAAACGACACAAAAGACCAGGAAAGCACAAGGAAAAGCAATCCGACACAACCGGTCAATTTTCTTGGCACGCAGCTTGCCTGGAGTAACAGTATGGAATTCGATATTTTCGTCTTCTGGTCCATTAGGTTCGCTGGACTTAATGACGTTCTAAAGGTAAATAACAAAGCGTACTTAATGATTAATCTATTTTTGTAATCGTTGCTTGCCTACCTATTATTATACTAGCATAATTTGCTTCCTTGCTCAAGAATATGATATATTTGATTAAAGTTCATTAATTCTAATCTGACCTGACTTTATTCGATAGACAGCCTTATCAGTATTTAGAGTACCTGGTTCTGTTGCTTACAACCAAATTAGCCTAACAATAGCTGCAAATATAGAAAGAAGAGGTAGCAGCTTCTCAGAAAGGAGGAATGGAACAGCTTGTTTACCTTCGCAGGTTTTCAAGAGTAATTTTAGTACAATAGGTGTTTTTTTTTCAGTATAATAGGTGTTTTATATAGTTTTGCTTTTGATAATAACCTGTTTTTTTTTTCATAGGAATTGCTTACTGTGATTTTCAAACAAAATAGCAGCACATAGTGAAATATTCGTATCTCACTGTTACTTATTTAACTCTAAGGTCAAGAGACACAGTCACATAATATACAGGAATTGGACAAAAAATGGAAACATCCACTGGAAGTGACTTAATAACATGTGAACACCTTGGCTGTTAGAGCTGCTTCATTTCTTTATAGTAGAGTATCCATATGTTCCTGAAAAGTTTGCTCTGGAATTAAACTCTATTCGTTGAGAACACAATTAGGTATAAAGCAAGGAAGTACCGTTCACTCATGATGATTTTCAGTCACGCCTACATTTACTTGATGATCCTTATTGGATAATCGCCATGTTGTAACATATTATTCCTCTTCCCTAGCTAAGACGTTGTAAAATTTGGGTAATTAAAGCTCCTAATAACCTAGCTTTTATAGAATCGATTCTCTTTGAATGTCAGTTAAGTCACATTTTCTTCCTGTTGGTTGACAGTTGACGTGTAATTAAAGCTTAAATATGTTTAGATAACACAGATCACCTGTATAAGAAGTTACAAGTTAATCATTCAGCTTAGGAGCAGTTATTTAACACCAGAGGGGAAGAATGGACACATTTTAAAAATGGTGTTACTACTTTAAAAAAAAAAACCTCTATTGTAGATTGACTAGATTGTCAGCTGTCTCTTTTGCTAACATGAAAGTATAAAGTGTGGATATTCGTATATGTTCATATATTGGTTCTATACATTTTCGAAATACAACGAATCTGAGTCAATGTCTTTCCATCCGACGAAAACTCTTCACTGAGACGAAAAAATATAAAAATCTCCAAATATATTGGTTTTTAACTTTTAAATATCACTAATTAGATATTTAATGACACACTTTTAATTAATCAACTGGAGTGTTTTTTTCTCAGCACTAATTTCTTCATAATTCTTTTGTTGTTGTTGTTTTTTCGTAAACATGTTCTAATTGTTTTTTTTTTCAATCGAAATATTCGTTGAATCGCTCGAAGATGTGGCCAAATTTTTCGAACACGGATTTTGTTCAGGTTAGTTAAATTCACTAATAATAGGAAGAACAACTCTTCAAATGACAAATCCAGCAATAACATTTTAAATATAAACTTATTTGCACCGAATTAAAATGCCCAGCTAAAAAAGAATATAGATATTTTTATGATGTGCATATGCTGTTCAGTGTTAACCTTCCACTGTACTGATTTTGTACAAATATGGTTCTACTTATAGTTACTTTTTAATAGCAAGCCTCTCAAAGCTCCAAAAAATCTTCAATATTAAGATGTGTAACGCACTTTGTTTACTACTTCCTCCTGTGGTTACAAACGCACTTTGTTTACTATTGGGTCCTCCTGTGGTTACAAATGCACTTTGTTTACTACTTCTTCCTGTGGTTACAAATGCACTTTGTTCACTATTAGGTCCTCCTGTGGTTACAAATGCACTTTGTTTACTATTAGGTCCTCCTGTAGTTACAAACGCACTTTGTTTACTACTTCTTCCTGTGGTTACAAATGCACTTTGTTTACTATTAGGTCCTCCTGTGGTTAAACGCACTTTGTTTACTACTTCCTCCTGTGGTTAAACGCACTTTGTTTACTACTTCCTCCTGTGGTTACAAGCTTATATACGTTCAATCTTATCTGTATGGTCTATAGGAAAAAAAGTCGAATTACTATAAAGTTTGAATCACTTTTCATAAGTCCTTCGAGATTAATCCCAATTCCCGATAACTTTCATCGTTCGTCTTGAAAATAGAGTTAAATTCACAGTAATACTCAGTTTTCCTTTCTAATAGTTTTTTTTAATTGTTCGTGAAGACTTAATTTTTAGTTCTGGAAACAAAAATCGAAAACAAAAAAAATCAGGTATTGCTGGAAACAAGACGTGAGGTGTAAATTGCGAACTAAAATAATTAAAAGTAATATTAATAAAGAATTTTTGTTTGTAGTTTTACTTAATTGGTACAGCTTGAAATCCTTGGTTTTTCAACTAGTTTTACTGAAATACCCAAAATACATCTAGTTTCTCATAGTTCATTTAAAACAAAAAGTTTTCAATTCAATGATACACTAAATAAGTAGAACATCTGAAGCTGTCCAAAGAAGATTGTTCGAGGCTGATAATAGCCTAAATTAAATACCCCTTTCCTTCAAGTGTTCGCGTTCTTACGGGGATAAATGGAACCTCCGTTATTACACAGTAATTTGAAATTTAACAAAGAAATGTTGATTATAAATTCCTATAAGATTAAGAAAAGTTAACGTATTGTATTTAGAGAAGATTTCAAGTAGCGGTGGAGATATTCTGACGTAACCAGGGCCTTACACAATTACTTACTATCATCTTTAGAAAAAATAATAACGCAACAGAATGAGTAGAGCTGATAACTTTGAATACATGAACATATATTGAGAAAAAGTTATATAAAGATCAGTTCATTCCTACCTTCGAGTCCCCGTTGCAGTCTGTAGAGCTAGAAATCTATGAACAAGAAAGAACTCAATTTGTTGATACATTTCAAAGCTTTTCACCACTAGTAAAATGAAATACTAATTTATCGCTCTTTGACATTTATTGCTTTTATCTCTTCCTTATTGTACGTTGAAAAAATGATTGGTATTTATATCAAGTTTCTGTCATTTACCACATTCAAAAACGCAGAATACTTTTTGAAATTATAGCTTTATTGAGCTATTTTACCGTGAATTGATTTGAATTAAATTAATAAACAGGTTTGTTTTCGGCATATTTATTAAAACTTGCAGAGCGTATTAGATGATTGAAACCTTTTCATTAAATAACGACTATAGAAACATACTGAGAACAAAAAGCAAAAGTAAGGACATACATATATATATATATATTTGTCATGACTGGTTGAATTTATATTTTTAAAGTCGTTGGAACGCTAGAAGGTATCCTCATAAAACGCACACACATTCTATAAAACAAACAATTTTTCACGTCACAATTAACCCTCCTGTTTTACCCTTCAAAGCAGCCTCGGTGGGTGGGTGGGGATAAGTGTGAAGAGATTAACGATGAAAGAGTTCTAATCTGTGCTAAGTATCCTTTGAGATCGGGAAGTCACGTGACGTAATATTTACATAAAATCTCAGATAGTTTCAAAATGTGCCACCAGGTGCGAATACTTTCAAGTTGCATTACTAGGATGCAGGTAGTTCCAAAATTTGCTACTAGAGGTGACCACTGAGATACTCTATGGGGCGTGGTCAGTTGTTTGTTATGTTTTTTACAAGCGAATCACCAGATGAGTGAATTATCAATGTCAATTTGTGTCATGTTATACGAAATCTCTAAACTATTTAACACGATATTAGTTTTTACATTACTATTAAGAGTATCCTTATAGTTTCGTTTCAATAACAATAGTAAATATTGCTTTTGAATATGTAAAATCAATATTTAACATAATATTACACTGCATTACAGTTTATGTGTATTTGTATTTCGTACTTTATGACTTTCTTATGCAATTATACATATATTACTTTAAGTTACAACCTCTTTAGAAGAGTATTTTTCGTATTAACACAAAACATTCAAACATTAAATATTTATATCTTACGCATCACATTAACCACACGTAATACAGTATAGTTTGATTTTACGGCTTGCATACATGCCTATCCATACACTGTCTTACAATTAGATATTCCTGGAAAAGACTGTATTTCTTGTTAACTTAAAATGTCCAAACTGTAGATACTTTATAGCTTGAATCATATAATGCAAGAAATAGCTCAATATTTATACAAATATAAATGAAAGAAAGGCATTGTTTATGCCTTAATTTTAACACGACCAATATAATTGTGTTTAATTCTTATACCTGCTTTTAAACTCTAGTTATTTAAATTAATATATTTATTTTGCTCCGACTAAACATAGCAACACTTACATTATGCTTTTCCTAAATGAATGACTTACCGTAGAATAAGTGAAATAAACAACAATTTACCATTTTATGTTTTGTCATAGCATCCGATAGGACATCATAACTTTTATGGGAAGTTATGATGTCCTATTGGATGCTATGACAAAACATAAAATGGTAAACCATAGAAGTTATGATGTTCTATTGGATGTATGACAAAACATAAAATGGTAAACCATAGAAGTTATGATGTTCTATTGGATGTTATGACAAAACATAAAATGGTAAACCATAGAAGTTATTATGTTCTATTGGATGCTATGACAAAACATAAAATGGTAAATATCGGATACTATGATAAAACATAAAATGGTAAACCATAGGGCATCATAACTACTACGATTTAGCATTTTATGTTTTTTCATAGCATCCAATAGAACATAATAACTTTTATGGTTTACCATTTTATGTTTTGTCATAGCATCCAATAGGACATCATAACTTCTATGATTTACCATTTTATGTTTTTTCATAGCATCCAATAGAACATAATAACTTCTATGGTTTACCATTTTATGTTTTGTCATAGCATCCAATAGGACATCATAACTTCTATGATTTACCATTTTATGTTTTTTCATAGCATCCAATAGAACATAATAACTTCTATGGTTTACCATTTTATGTTTTGTCATAACATCCAATAGAACATCATAACTTCTATGGTTTACCATTTTATGTTTTGTCATAACATCCAATAGAACATAATAACTTCTATGTGCAAACTGCACCTTCAGTTGTTAACGACAATTTTTTCATTGCTTTGACAAGAGCTGGGGTTGGATCACTCTGGTTTGTAAGGATCTGGGAGTTTTATACAGACCGTCGCGTTCGACCTCAAACTTGCTAGATGCTATAACACCATAAAGACTCTCAGACATTCGAACTTTCATTGCACTGAGGTGGACTGTCAGCTGAAGATTAGTGTTTATGCCCAAAATTTTGTACTGTGAATGATCAAATTATAAAACGTTTTTCATGTAATTTGCCACTGTTTTGGAATTATTGCTTTGCAAGAAGACATTAATGTAAAACCAGGAGTTTGATAAGACTATATTTAATGGAAAGTTTTTCTACAGCCTTGTATATTCGTGAGTGAACATTTTAACCTTTCAACTTTAAAAAAAAGATACATTCAGCAAGTTTTGAAGGATATATATATGTCACTGCTTACGCTTTCTGCTCCAAATGTTTTCATAGCACCGATATAATTTGAGTTAATTGGACTCTATGAACTTATGAGGTAACTTCATACCAAATACTGGACTTTATCTCAGCAAATAAATCTTCATATATTATAGAAGAAGATTTAAAGTCCGTTAAGGTAAACGGTGACAAAAAAAAGTTAATTAAGAAATAACATGTTTGGCTGAGTGATTTGTGTCACGTTGAAACAATTTTTCTCCCTCATACTTGTCCACTAGTGACCTTTATTTTACATTATTTATTTGTAAATAAAGTTAACATTATCAAACTAAGTCCCACATTCGGTATTTCCAAGAACAAGAACTCTCTTCCTGTGTTATTTTCTATCACAGAGGACTTAACTTTCAGTTGTTTATCAAACTTATAACTTTCTAAACAGAACAAAAAAAAAATCAATGTTTCAAGTTGCAACAATAAAGTATTTATAAGGCTAATAAACAAAAGTAACTGCTGTATTTAGTATCTTCACCTAAAGTAGGAGTATATGTGTTTAATATTTAACTTCCTCTTTGGATTCCTAAAATCGAATAGATATAAACCCAATCTGAAGACAATCGTATTCATTGTATTTGTAACAGGTTGCATAAAATGTAATGGAAATTTAGCAATAATGACAAGAATGTGGCATTAAAATTAAATTAGTACACTGATCAAAACAAAAATACTCATTTACCAGTTTTAGAGAGATCTGGCTCGCATCTGTAGCAACAGAAGACGAACTTTCTATGCGTTTTCTCCAGAGATAGTTGACAATGATGAACTCCAGAAGAGCAGCGAAGACGAAGGTAGTACACGCCCCCATCCAAACATCCATCGCCTTCACGTACGAAACAGGAGGCAAGTTATTCTGGATACCAGAACCCTTTGAGGAAATAGTCAGCAGAGTAGTGACGCCAAGGGTTATTCTGGCAGGAATTGCCTCGACGTTTAGCCAAAAGGACACCCAAGAAATGACAACGATTAAGACTGTGGGAAGGTAAGATTGTACCAGGTGATATCCGATTGATCTTTGTAGATAAAACTCAGCCTTTAAGCAGCTGTACTCACCTGCAACATCATTTGTAAAACAATAAAAATACAAGATATTAACAGTTTGAAGAACTTATTATCTATTCAATTCTTTTTTAAACCTTTTTCTTTTACAAATTTGGAAATAATTTGTTCTGTTTAACACTAAATAATCTGTTATATGTCTTACAACACTGCGGACTTACAACACTAGAAACCGGGTTTCGATACCCCTGGTGGGCAGAGCACAGATAGCCCATTGTGTAGCTTTGTGCTTATTTTCAAACAAACAAAAACACATCTGTTGCGGTGTTGGTTTGTTAGAAGTATATTACATATATAAGTTTTGCTATGTAATAATTGGTATCTCATTTAGATACGATTTGTCATTATGTAATACTTATTTTTAACTCGGGCTGGACATGACCTAAAGACTAGTATGTCCCGAACTGTGAACTCGAAGGTTCACTGTCCGCGTCCTCCCGTTGTTTCAAAAATATTTATGCGCTATATGAGTGATGGTTAAGTCCTACTTTTCGGTTAGAAAACAGTAGTGAAATATTTTGTAATATGTATTGTTGAGAAGCTTCCTTCCCTCTATTCTACAGGCTTAAAATCAGGAACGCTTTTTTTTCCACATAGTCTTGTGCGAAAAATCTAAAACCAACAAATCAATCGTGTTAACGTTTATTAAACTGTGCCATCACGCTACAAGTCACGTGTCATAATTGCCCAATGAGCAGTTTACAAGAAAAAAAAAAGCATACAAACCTTACAAGCAATAAAGGAACGCCGTAAAATACAAAGTAAATCCTTAGATAATCGATCTGCTTTTTATGGTTTTTATGTCATCTATTAAGAAATAAATATTTATCCAGAAAAGGGATTTCTTGTTATCCTAGTCGCTCGAATTGAGTAAATACACGTAAATAAAAACAAGAAAATACTTATCCACCTTATTGTCGTTGTCTTCCTATGTCACAACTTAGAAAATAAAAATAAAAAAGGCTTAACAGCGAGAGAACTAAGATGAGTATTTTGCTATGTTCTTAGGAGAATTGTTTGTTTCTCAGTACAAAGCCACAGTGGGCTGGCTATCTGCTGTGTCCACCGGATTATAGCGTTGTAAGTCCTTAGACTTACCGCTGTCCAACCTTAAGAGAACTAAACCAACCTTACAATTTAATATCATGAGAATAAATGTATTACAATTTACTACAATGACTGATTTAAATAAAATGTTAAGATTTACTATGAAAATAAAATTCCACATATCCACTGACAGAACAACTTTAGAAGGATGTTAAGCGACTGTAAAATACACGTAAAAGTAGAAAAGTTGAATAATTTATGTTCTTGTATCTGAGAACTCTGTAGATGAAATAGATCTGAGCGCAGCCAATGATCGCCGTGATTAAAATTGAACAATTTTTTTCTAAGCAAATGATGTGAAAGTATTAATTTAGTACATGTGTGTATATATATATATATATATATGTATATTTATGTGTGTGTGTATATGTATTTTGGGGTGGTTTAGTGAAAATACTATATTATCATTTATTTTGGAAGTTAGTTTGTTGTTCAGCACGAAGTATACAATAGGTTATCTATGCTCTGACCACTGCGGCTATCGAAACCCGATTTTTAGCGTTATAAGCCCTCAGACTTACCACTAGTCATCCGGGGGGGATCTGATTTGTATGAGTAAGGACTTTGATATTTCTCTGCTGCTGTTAAACATTGACTTGTGCTACTGAAAAGCAAGGATTGAGTTTGTTTGTTTGTAATTAAGCACAAAGCTACACAATGGGTTATCTGTGCTCTGCCCACCATGGGTATCGAAACCCAGATTCTAGCGTTGTAAGTCCGCAGACATACCGCTGTGCCACTGGGGGTGGGGGTGGCCAAAGATTGAGATTCAATTTATTTTATTAGACATGGAAAAAGATCTGCCAACTTTGGAAAAAAGTTTGAAATTTCTAGGGTTAACACAATCATATGTAGGTATTATAATAAACCTGAAACCCTATATTAACCTGAAGTTATGTTGAACACCTTCCCAAACTTTAAAATACACATGGTTCCCAAATCTAACACACAATTTTCATTATTTCTATTATAAAAAAATGATGTTATATATATATAACTGAAACTGTCGGTATTGGCGAAACTCCATAATTGTGTATTTATGTGTATTTTTTTATAGCAAAGTCACATCTGACTATCTGCCAGAGGGAGCCTAACCCCTGATTTTAGCATTGTAAAGCCGATGACTTACCGCTGTCCCACCGGTGGACAATTAATTACAGAATTAAGAACAAAAACAAAACAATTGTACGTTTCACAAATACATCATTTATTACGATCATGGTTTCGATGTCTTTACTGGCGAAACCATGGTCGTAATAAATGAAATACTTGTGAAACGTACAATTGTCTTATTTTTCCTCAATTCTACAAATGGTAATTTTATAACAGACTTTTTATCAAGTCAGTATGGTTCATGTTCATAAGATGATGTTATTGAATCGACGCTCTAGTATAATTTTGGAATGTCTTTGATTAGGAAATAAACTTATAAGAATATTTAACTTGTAAGTTACCGATGTGGAACTTTTCATTGCACACTGACGTATTCATGTCGGTGATTTCGAACTGAGGAAGTTTGAGATTTTCGTAAAGGTTGACAGGTTTTTCCTCGGACCAGGTCAAGTTTAGTTCTTCAGTTGTCTTGGAAACTGAAAAATTCCCCCCAAAGACTTTTTTAATAAAACAAAGTGGAGCATTGATCTCAATAAATATAAAAAAGTCACATTAGCTATAAAGAGCTAGATCTTTCATATAGGATTTGATAAGAAGGATTTCTTAATGTTTCAATTTTTAACAGATTGCTATACTTTGGATACATATATATATATATCACTGACTCTGGGATATTTAGATATATTAGTAAGCGTATTTAATACTGTATTTATATTTCATATACATTCGAAAAATATTGAGTGTTAAGACGAAATAACTTACATGAAGCCAATTCGATGGTACAAACTTGCGAGTCCAGTGGATATCGATAAAGATCCATCATGCATGAGAACGTCAATTTCAGTCTGTGTAATATAATATCATTTAATTGTTTACTGTTAAAATAATATCATTTAATTGTTTACTGTATGCTATCTGTATTCTGCCCACCACAGTTATCGAAACTCGGTTTGTAGCGGTATAAGTCCGCAGACATTCCGCTGTGCCACTGGGGGGCCCGAAAATTCCGTAATTAATGCTTACTTGAAGGACACATGCCTCTCAAGTGCTGAATGCTTTAATAGAAGATGTGTAGCTTTGTGTTTAACTACAAACAACAACAGAACTTTCAGAAGTTTAAAGTTGCATACCTACACTTCGACCAAGTTAACTTCAAAATCACGAAAAACACTTTTCTCAACCGAAAGATTTTTTTGGGAGGACATCTCTTAAGTCATGGATGCAAGAATGAATGAGTTCAATTAAACGGAAGTACTAAATTTTTGCTTTAGCTTAGGAACTTTTTAGTCCTGCTTAACAACATCGTCCAAGTGTCAAAGGTCGTTAATTAAATTCTAAGAACGTCCAGGAAAAATTTATTTTCAAAATCAAATCAAATCAAAGCTTTTCTGATTAGCTAATGAACATATTGTGTTCAGTCTGCTATAACAAGAGCTTTTAGTACATGCCGAATTTTTTTAGTACCCCACTTTATATCCTTATTAAATCATTCAGAAGAGTAACCATCATTGAATTACAATCATTTTTTTATCTACATTATGACTGAGACGGACTTGCTTGGGAAAATATTCTATGTTTGTTTTATTTTATTATTAAGCACAAAGCTACATAATGGTCTATCTGTGCCGTACCCACCATGAGTATCGAAACCTGATTTTTAGCTTTATAAAACTTCAGACTTATCGCTGAGTCACTGGGGCTCTCTAAGTTTGTATATGATTGATCTGATGTTTCATTTGTTAAATATTTATAATATTAACTCTCTCAATACCGGCTCGGTCCAAGGGACCGACCACGTGACCATTTTGTACTAGTACATTTTTTGATACAATAACTTTTAACACAGTATGTGTATCTTCACAAAATTTGGCAGACGTTTCGTAAACATTACAATTTGTTTGTACAGTTTTTTAATGAAGTATTTTTATTAAAAATTTGTCCATGAATAAATACAGTCTTTTTTTACTTGTCCGAGTGCAAAGTGATATTTATATTAAGATTTAAAATACTTTTCTTCGTCTCAAAAGTTTCAAATTACAATTGTATAATATTTAAAACCTCCTAAATAAATTTTAGACATTTTTTATAACTAAAGATTCATATTTTATTCGTTATTTCCTCTAACCTAATTCTATACAGGGCTGGTCAATTTGACCGACTTCGTAATCATAAAAAAAGAAGTACATTGAATTACTATCTTTTTTTCTTTCTAGAATGACTTCAAATTGTAGCGAGAAACTACATATGTTTATCCTAAATAGTTATAAACACGTAACAGTATACATCTATTTATACTGAAATTTTATTGCACTTTGAACCGTGTCTAAACCACTGTTGGAACCAATATAAATCATAAATTACTGGCGAACTGCAGCTCATGTTAGCTTTCCAAATACACTATACAGGAGCTACTTGCAAGCGTACCTCGTGAAAAGTTTCTACTGTATTATCATTTATTTTACCTAATTTAACTTTAAATAACTTAAAAAAATGAAGATCAAAGAAGAAGGTTTGACGAATTCGAAGATAGAGGTGCTGAACTATTTGGTCATAGTGAGTATAGTTCAGTTCAGATACGCATACGGGTGTGACACCGTCGCTATGATGATGGAGATGCAGAGGATACCATACAACCACCCAAGTATAAATTCAGAATGAATTTTTCGATGCGGCCGACCAACTTGTCACTGCATTGAAATACCGTTTTGGTGCACATAAGAATGTTACCACCAAATTTGGACTCCTTTCCAAATTATCATCTCTTTCATGTCAAGAAATCAGCCAAGTCGCAAAATAAATGCCTTGTTCGTTCTTTTCCAAACGATGTCGAAACCAGGATATAAAATGAATTGATCCAGTTTTCCACATTGACAATTCCAGAGCTTCGACATTCGTTCACACAATCTGAACCAACAGAATCAGTGGAGTTAATAATGTTCTATAGACTCGCCCTTATCCAAACATTTCCTGATGTTGAGATAGTGCTGAAAATATACTTGTTCATGATGGTATCAAACTACAGTAGGGAGCGATCGTTTTCGAAATTGAAACAAATAAAAAATAAGCTCAAGAATAGAATAGGACAAAGCCAACTAAACAGTCTGTTTATATTGAACATAAAATATAACACCTCGAAAGCTAGATTTTTCTAAACTCATTCACGAGTTCAGTTATAATAAAGCCAAAACAATACCATTCTACTTTTATACAGATACATGCAGGTTCTAATAAAGGTGTCTTCACGATAACTCATGAGTGAATAAAATTTGTTTGTCTATATTGTTTCCAGTTTTACAAGGCTATGTATATCAGTAAAATGTTTTCACATGTATATGACTTAATTGTGATTTTGACAGTGAAGTTGACCCAGTTCGCTAGAAATCAATATATCTATGATGGGAAGCGGGAGGGGGCTTTTCTTCTACCGCTCGGGGCTCAGCCACCCTTAATCCGTCATTCAGAATGTCGTAAATAAAAATTTTAAAGGTACTAACAAGTTGATACTACAGCACTGTTAAAGATATAAATTTATCAGAACAGTGCCTAGAATATATTTCTGTTGTTGTTTTTCTTCATAATTAACAGATGTAATGGGCAATTTATTGGTGTATTTTACCATGCTTACTCTGATAACTGCAACCAAAAAGGAACGAAGTGGGCATATGCTTAATAGATAAGTAATAGCGTTCAAATTTGATTATTAAATTGATTGTCAGTCATCACAAGTATAATCACAACGTGTTACTTTGATTGATGGGTATCTAAGTCGTAGAATTTGAACTGATTGTCCTTGTTTTAGCGCTATATCCACAAATGTTAACTTATGTGTACATATATATATATGTATATATAATTCGTATAATTTATAATCAAACCATAGATATGCTTAAAAATGTTGCTTTTGGGAACAACATTTTATAATGAAATACAAAAGCATTTTCGAAGCAAAACGTAATCATAATATAATCAATGTGGCTGTCTGAAAAAAAACAAAAACTAGCGTGCTTACACGCTCTCTGTCAGTAACTGCATCTGGAGCTAACGGCGGCTGTCAGCGTGTGATTTTGTTTTGTAGGATTTTAAAACTGTCTAATACACATCCCATCACAGTCCTGCTGAGCTACTATAATAGTGTTCAAACGTTATATAGAGTATATATTTGCTTCAAACAATTTAAATAAGATTTTCAGCTAAATAATTATATAGCAAGCTCAAAAACATATAGAAGTCGTTAAACAAATGGTTATAATTTTAACAATCTACAATCACCATGTGATTGTTCCTTAAATATATATATATATATATTTCCAATAAGTATTTATAAAGACAGAGTTTTTTCGTATTAACCCTAATAGATTTGAGTTCGCTATTCATTAATATCCGCCATTTTATTATGATACGTTTTAGCATAGTGTATTAGATACAACAGATAGTGGTACATATTACATTAATTATCGCTAGATAAAAGCTAAGAAAATATGATTTGTTAGTGTATGATAATACTTTAATTTATGAAACTATGTTATAGTCCAGCAGAATAGTGCATGAAAACAAACGAATCGTGAATTTTGTGCTAAAAGCACGAAATTTGGCACAGGTAAAGATGTTGCCATACTGACCAGTTACGGAAAAAGAGGCCATTAATTTTTTTTTCAAAATGGCTGCTATTTCAAACATGATCACCAAATGGCATTTTTTGAATACGATATTAATGCTATAACCAATAAAGTGATTTCATATTTACGTAGATTTTAGAAAAAAATTTATTTATATCCTTCTTAGAATGCTCCCTAGTGACTTTGCGGTAAGTCTCTGGGCTTATGGTGCTAAAAACCGGGTTTCGATACATGTGATCGGCACAACACAGATAACCTATTGTGTAGCTTTGCGCTTAACAACAAATATACTTATTAGAGTACAACCATCGATACATTTCAAGTATGATGTCCGTCACCTAAAAATCATGCAAATAACGCACATTTTGGTATGAAAGGACAGTTATAGTGCGGGCTGTTGAGACTGATGTCGTTTCTTGCAGTTCTTATGTGACAAACACTTTGACATTTCTAAACTATGGGTAGCTACTGGAAGGAAAACATTTCAGATACGTATCAGCACATTAAATACCACAGTCGATGAGAAATCCACGTATCTCCCACTTAATGGTTGTAATCAGACGCCTCACTTCTCAGAGGGAGACATGGAAGATGCGTTGGAAATCCTTTGTCATGTTCCGACAGAATAAGCAGTGGACGCCGTGATGACAGCCTTAGAGATCTTTTTGGTTTGTGTCGGAGCAAAGCCACAATGGATTATCTGCTTTGTCCATCGCGGGGAATCGAACACCGGATTTTAGCGTTGTAAGTCCGTAGACTTACCGTTGTCCCATCGGAGGACGTCGATGAGGAACGCAAAAAAATATTTACAAAGAAAGGGACATATATTAACACCGTTCCACCCACGCCTGTAGCTTTGTTTCAGCACACCAAGAGAGTATCACACTAGGCTGAATATTATTGGGCACACTCATTATTGCCAGACCCTTACTTACCTTGTCGAAGTAGGTGGGGGCTGGGTGAAGACAACCACACAATTCCTTGAACTACTTCGACCATCCTACTAGAGACATCTAGGTTCTACCATCAAATACAGAAGTGCAACTATCAAGCTGACAAAGTATTTAGAGAACATTACAGATGTGTTAAATCTGAGATGATTTGATCTGCCTTGTGCAATTGTGGAGAAGGCTGTTATCGCAGTTATAAATATTCATCAATAAACTGTCAAGAAGGCAGTGCAGCACAGAGAAATGACCACATTAAAATATTTCCTCTATATATACAGAAAGATTGAACTGGTTTAATTCAACAACAAAGACAATTATAAGATACTTCAGAAGCATCTGCATATTTTGGTTGTTTGTCAGACATCTTGAAAACGTTGTTATTAAACCCATCCCAGCTATCAGTAACGTGTGCAACAGTACATGCAAATATAGATTAATATTAATAAATTCTTATTACAATAAATATTATTTATTTAATCTAGAAAATTTCGTACGCATCGCTATGGTTCCATACTATTATGGGTACAATCTCAAGATATTAATACTTTGGCAGCTAAACTAGAAAAGGCAACCATTTTGGAGATGCATATATATTAATATATGCTTTAAGGCAACGTTTCTTTCACTTACGGACTAAAAGTGTGTATTGAAATATAAAGTCCAGGTCCATGAAACTATAACAGCATATGAAATTTAGGAATGTAACCTTCCCAGCGGCCATCTTGGAAATGACAGCCATTTTGTAAATATAATATTTGGTTCAAGGCAAAGTGTCTGCTGCTTTGAGGATTACGTGTATCCATTAAAATGTTTACTCATTCATCAGAATTAAAGCCCACAAGGCAATAACAACATATTGGCGGCTATCTTGGAAAGAAGTAACTGGCCTTATATCCTAAAACCATCACAGAGTCATATCCTAGAACAGTGCTACGTTTTATGGTTTTTAACAGAAAAAAACCACTGTTTATTCACCATTATGTTAGAGTATTAATCATCACTCCAACCACTTAATGCTAAACTTTCGATAGTTTCTCGCTTTATTATTTTTCACTATTTTCATTTATCGCTTCAACATGTCTACAGACATTTCGTATCGGAAATATTTGACAGTTTTAATGAAAAATAAGAAAGATAAGAATTTCAGTTATTATTATTCTAAAACAAAAAAAATATAATTAACAAACTATTAAGTTCAAGTTTTGTTAAAACGCATTAAAATCAGTCACTAGCACGATATGAGATTAAAATGTTTTACTAATTTAAAGACCTAGTTGTTAGTTTGTCGAAATAGAGACAGGAGGTCAGTACTCTGCATCATTAGCTATGAAGACGTCATGACAATGGCAGCCAATCCCTCTATACCGTTGGCAGTGTTGTTGACTGGTTGCCCTCCTTCTTATCAATGGTTCTAAACTAGGAATGAATATACTTGAATCTTTGGTGTCTCTGATCTAGCACCTAGTCAAAGCGTCTCATAAGAAGCCTTTCAGATTGAAAATACCAAATGCATTTAGTTGTTTGACGATGCTGACTAATGATTTAAGAAGGGAGAATAAATACGATTGTTTTTGAATTTCGCGCAAAGCTACACGAGGGCTATCTGCGCTAGCCGTCCCTAATTTAGCAGTGTAAGACTAGAGCGAAGGCAGCTAGTCATCACCACCCACCGCCAACTCTTGGGCTACCAACGAATAGTGGGATTGACCGTCACATTATAAAGCCCCCACGGCTGAAAGGGCTAGCATGTTTGGTGTAACGGGGATTCGAACCCGCGACCCTCAGATTGCGAGTCGAGCGCCCTAACCACCTGGCTATGCCGGACAAATAAATACGATCTGTTAATTGTCTCGGCAATAGGATTTAGCTTATGTTGAGTATTTAAAAAAATTAAAAACTTATCCTTTATAAAAACTGCTCTAATCAAACAAAATCATAAAAAAACGATAATATCAAGTATTATAAGACGAGAGCTTTGGAGAGTAAAGCCTAACTTTAATTATCGGATTTTGAGGTTTGGTTT
>NW_013669695.1:91600-102233 GCF_000517525.1 Limulus polyphemus
CGTCCCCCACGGCTGAAAGGGTTGAGCATGTTTGGTGGGACGAGGATACGAACGAGTCAAGTGCGTAACCACCTGACTATGCCGGGCCCACATTTTTAGTGTTAAAGTTTAGCTTTAAAATAAAAGTAATAGTTTGAAACTGATCATGAATACGAGATAGAAACTGAAATATGATATAGTGATATATCCTTTGTAACATTAGTTATTTATTAAACAAGGTTCCTTCTTAACTCTTCAATTTAAGAATTTAATATATTCAGTAGAAAGGCTTATACACAATCACTTTGATATACCTATCTAGCGATACTGATTACTAGAGATCGTATATATATACGCGTGTGCGTGTGTGTATGTGTAGGAATAATGATAATCAAAGCAGGTAGGTAGTTATTTTTATTTCATACACAATATACACTTTGGCATTTCGAATTAAACCGTATTTTTCACGAAATATTTATTAACTTATAATATTCATACCATTGATCTGGTAAAAGATGACCTGCACTGATGTGCTAACATTTGACTCACGACTCAATCTTACTACTATGATATAAAACTATTTACAGACTCAGAAATATTATTATAATTTAAGTCAATATTACTAGAAACAAAGTGGCATGATAATATTTAATTATTAAGGCTATAATATACTTTTATTTTTTGTTTCTTTTACAGAAACTGCTTTACAAGTACTTTACCAGTGTTCGGAGTTTGAAAACAACATTAATCTTTTAACAAAGCTTGTACAGAACTAAAGGTATTTTCGCAGAAAGACAAATAATGGGAGAAGCTAATGTCGTCTTACCTGAGCATGTAGAGGATTTCTCCCGAGGGGTTTATGCGCACCAGTACATTAGGTACTGTAACGTATTGGAATTCTGCATGTTTGGCATTGGCGAAAAACACCTCAGGTTTCCATATCCGCTGCACTAGCTTGGGATCGTTCAGATCTAGTGGCTTGGAAAGGTTGGGCTTACGTAATCTTTCATCAAGCCAGTGCTGGCGTAGATACAAGTCTACCTCATAATCCTAAACAAGAAATAGTAAATACAAAATGTATGACATTTACGATTCAAGACATTTGCCTCACAAATTAACCCAAAATCTGGTGTGTTTTTGAAATTCTATACTAATTTATTTCATTAATTTCTTCCCTTTGTTTATCTTGCTGAACGTTTTTATTGGGCACAGCTGTAAGATATGTTGCAAAGAAGTTTATATATTTTATCACCATTACAATTTAAACTTTAAAAAAAATCGTATTACAACCAGGGGGGGGGATGTTAACAATATAGTTACGTAGATTTTGGAATTGATGGTAACTGAAATGTGATTACTTTCCAATAGCTTAAAGAATTCAAGAAAGTTGTCAATGAATATTGAGCACTACAAAAGTGGTCCGAAAAGTTAGTTGTCTTCACACTTAATTATCTACTATATTATATATATGGATAACATTTGATTTGCAGCACTAACTATCGTCGGTTTTCTATCGGTATATGTGTTTCGTGCTTATGTACCGTTAAACGGGTGAAACGACTTAATATAATGCTCTAATTGTGTGATAATTCAATAAACCAAATAAGAAAGCATAGTAACACCAATATTAGAAAATGAAAAGGGCGGAGAAGCCAGAAATCTGTGAATCAACTAAGCTCAACTTATGTGAGTACGCATATAATAACTGAAATACTTATGAGTTTGGCATTTATATACCTTTTGTTATGTATTTTAATAAAGAAATGAATAACCATTAAGTAGTGTTTTCAACCGTATATCTTGACGAGAAATTAATAATTATCTTAATTATAATAAATCTCATGTAAAGGGGCATGAAGGTATACACAAACACACACACAAGTACACATGTATAAGTATTTGTTGACTTACCAATTCTCAGTTTATAAGTCACCAAATCTGTAAGAATACCACATATACAGACAACGTTTCTCTAACAAAATAAGTTAAGGATGTCCACTAGATATTCGACAAACAGATTCCTTTTTTTCCTTTATTACGTGTGAATAATGTTTTTTTTTTACATGTACACAACAGTTTGATAACAAAAGATTGCGAGTCGAGTGCCCTAACCACAATGCCATGCCGGGCTGTTTTATTTATTACCAAGCTATAAAAATACTGCCTAGATATAAAAATATTACCCAGTTATGATTGGTGATGATCGGTGCAATAGTTTTGGAGGTATACATCGCAAGCTCCATTATAATAAGATATTAAGGTTGTGATGTCTTATACGGAAACTGGATAGGTCAAAGTTCAAGATTACGTAGCTTAATTGTAGAAGTAGTACAGGACGTTTGGAACAATATTTAACAATAATGCATTGATAAACTTGGGTAGCTCTGCTTAAAGTAAATATAAAATACTAATGTATTGCACGACATTTTCGTTTTTATTGTGTTAATTTCTTGATTGTACTAATGAGACGTTGATCGTTTACTGGTAATTACTCATTTTATCAACTGTGTATTTCATAATTATTTCCAATATTTTGTATAAAACATAAAACGATTTTTGAGCATAAATCATAATCAATATTTAAACCAAACTGTATCGGTTGGCACAGGTTTTATGGTTTAAAAATACCGCACTTTGGCGAAGGTCGCGGGTTCGAATCCCCGTCCCACCAAACATGCTCGCCCTTTCAACCGTGGGGAGTTATAATGTGACGGCCTATCCCACTATTTGTTGGTAAAAGAGTAGCCCAAGTGTTGGCGGTGGGTGGTGATGACTAGCTGTCTTCCCTCTAGTCTTACATTGCTAAATTAGGGACGGCTAGCGCAGATAGCCCTCGTGCAGCTTTGCGCGAAATTCAAAACAAACAATAAATAAAACAATTGAAATTTCCATAAAAATTATATGTTTCAGATTTAACCAATAAAAATGACAAAAAGGAATAAGTTTCAAATATAAAAAACAAACTTAAAAAAATATTATTTGTCTTTCTTTAGTGAAAATCTCATGAGTGTTGCAACAGAAAAGCAAGGCACTTTCATTGATAACTGCGTCTACAAAGAAATAATCAATAAAATGTACTCTGTGATGCAATGTTGTAATGATAGCTCATTTTTAAACTAAAATTTCAATAAAATTCTTTTTCTCATGGATAGTGAACACTATTGAATGTCAGACAATTCCGGGAAAGGCCGCAGGAACAGTTATGCCATAGTTCTGAGTGTTTCTTCAGCCTCATTTTTTTTCCAATGTCATTATACTAGCTACATGCTTTAAATCCCTGTCTTGCAGGAAGATCAATCCTAGCCAAATGATTCTTGTTCCTGAGAAAATTACTTGATTGATAAGAATCTGATTATACCTTCTAGTAGTCAGGATGCCATCAATTTTGTGTAGATCTCTAATATTATTTATTGACTGAGCCACATATGTATCTGTCTCCCAACATACTCTATTGTAGATTATCTAAGTTGACCATAATGGATTTATTCTCTGCAATCAAACTACAGTTGCTTGTAACCAACCAATTTCAATATGTATTCATCTTTAAAGAGAATTGCTCATCCCATTGGTTGAAGTCTGATGCCCATTTCATCCTTTGTGTTTGGTACATCTCTTAATCAATGTTTTTCAAACACCCATTTAGGCCTTTTCGTGCTAATGTGTATCTTACTGTTCTTGAAGTAACGTTAACACCTGTACTTACAGCTAGGTATTTGATAAGATTTTTGATGGATTGTCGTGTATCACCTATTAACATCAATTCTGAAGATTTTGAACTTTCTACTTCGACCACTTCTAATATCAACAGTACTGATCAGATCCATGTAACTTATTCGGAGCTTTTATACCGATCCTACCGAAACGTGATATTTTATTTCTACATCTATCAGTTGCGTGGATTTGCCTTCGCCAACAAAAGTTTTAACTTATCTCGCCCGTCTTTATTTGTTTTGAGTTTGCCCTCTTTATTCGAGTTAAATCTATAATAAATGAATTTTTCAATTTCAAGAAATGTTGACTAAATTTTTATTTAAATTATATTTAGGACAAGTATCCAACTTGCTTTAAAAGAAAATAATTTCCATTGATATGATATATATATATATATATGTACACATTAAACAATCACATATACAGAACTACAGTCCTATACGTTCTTACACTTATCTATGTGTCAATATATATATACATATAAAACTGATAAATGAAAATAAGCAAAAAATACATGGCTTAATTGGCACTCTTTAGACAATTACCATCGCCTATCATCAACATGCAAAATTTGGAATCCAGCCAATCTCGACAGTTTTAGAGTATTTGAAATGTAAAACATTTTTATTTATTTAAAGTGAAAATAATTTTACTTTATATATTCATAAAACATTTTGATAGCAACTACGTTTCCTATAGCTAATTGCTGAATTTCGTGCAAAGCTAATAGAGAGTTATCTGTACTCTGTATCTAGTGTTTGTTAACTTGTTTAAGGATTAAATTTTAGAAAAGCGTTTAAGACGTTGAGTGTGACTTCGAGAGCAATTTTTTTCTTTTTTTTCCTACTTAATTGTGGCGTACAATTACACAGGCCTGCGAATTCAAACTTCATAAAAGTTGTTTTGGTTTTAATAACTGATTTTCCATGATTCAGCTACGCAGGATTCGAAAATAATATTCACTTTTCTCTGTCACACAAGGATTTTTGTTTTTTTTACAAAACGGGAAATAAAAAAAAAGAACTCTTACTTAGATCAAATTATTATTTCGTTTACCACAATGAACATTTTCAATTATAATGTGTGTTTCTCATGGATTCTAGAACGACTGATAAGACTCTCACGTCGCGATTAGTCTAGAGAAATCTACAGCCAGTGGTTGTCAACATTTTAAGCATAAAAAAAGTGACCCGATTCCGATGAAAATGATTCACTTATATAAAAATAAATATGACGTTTTGTGAAAAATATGTAAGTGATCGAGAAAAATGGATATCATTCTCGGATTTAGCGTACAGGAATCACTGTAGAACATGTAAAAATTTCAAGACAATAAAACCATCGCAGGCCTGTGTAATTTTTAGGCTTAACATTGTAAGTGTGTATTAATTGTTTGGATTCTTAGAAGAAAACGTAATTATGTTTACTTGTTTATATATTTGTAATATATAAGAGAAACATACATAATAATTAGGAAGTCAAAATCGATATCACTGACCTCCATTTTATTGTATTATAACATTTTCCAGTGATAATAATCGCAGCAGGTGCTGTATTTAGAATGGCCCTTGCAACTAGAAAAATTTGTTTGTTTTTGCACGAGGGCTATCTGCGCTAGCCGTCCCTAACTTAGCAGTTTAAGACTAGAGGGAAGGCAGATAGTCATCACCACCCACCGCCAACTCTTGGGCTACTCTTTTACCAACGAATAGTGGGATTGACCGTCACATTATAACGCCCCCACGGCTGAAAGGGCGAGCATGTTTGGTGGGATGGGGATTCGAACCCGCGACCCTCAGATTGCGAGTCGAGCGCCTTAACCACCTGGCCATGCCAGGCCACTAGAAAAATTAAACAACAATCATCAAAGAAAGGCTATGTGGACACCTGGTGATAAGATCACTCAGGATTTGTAATATTCTTCAAATGTGAGAATTTTTGATGGGACGATTCTATTACCCTAAGGAATAAATAACTAAATAAATATCATTTCTTCAGTAAATAAGTGTAGTTTGATTGGGCCGTTATAGCGTACTAAGCACAGTTCTTTATGACGCCAAGTATATATGTTTACCATTGAGTCATTAATGTGTCACATTTCGCTTGATATATAATATCAGAAATTTATATTTTTACTAATTTTCGCTTGACTGAAGCGTATTTGCCGTATTAACTAAGTTAACAACGCTTCAATGGACTACTGTATTACAAGAAGGTTACATATAGTATTCACTAATTAAAAGACAACTTCTAAGATTTATGAAAAGTTGCTTTTGAAACCCAGAGTATCGCAGAACATTTCCCAAACTGATAGCACAGCGACGAGTTCAGAATATATTCTTTCTTCCACTATACTGTTTAAGTCCTATAAAAAATATATACAAGGATCAAAAAGAAAATCTTCCTTTGAGCTTTACTTAAGACTAGCAGGCTGGTGCATAGTGTATACATGATGAGACCTTTTTATATAACTTTCAAAACAGTTAACAAAAATAAATATCGTCTTAAAAGACATGAACTTGGATTGAAATTCAACGAGTTTTCCTGAGTTCAACGATAGGCAAAACAGAAGATCAGTGCGACTGTTTTGAGTTTATATCCGTTTCAAAAAGTATATAGATAGATTGGTAATAAGCAAACAAAACTAAATAAAGAATTTCGCAAGCATATACGTCCCGCCAAAAAATACCTAAGCCCCAATTATGTACGTGATGTAGTCCACCCGGCATGCTTTGTAAGAGAAATTCCAAGATACAGTCACAGAGACATACGAACCATATAGTTAGTTAGATTAGTAGCATTGAAGAGTGTAAAAGGTACTAAAACGTTGTGAACAATGCAAACTCCTCAGACAAGAGATTAAAAACGTGGAAAATGGGCACGAGGAACATTTGCAATAGCTTGGCGTGGCAATCTGTGGGTCGCGGGTTCGAATCTCCGTCACCGAATATGCTCACCCTTTCAGCCAGGAGGCTTTATAATGTGACGGTCAATCCCACTATTCGTTGGTAAAAGAGTAGCCCAAGAGTTGGCGGTGGGTGCTGATGACTAAATTATTATTATCTAAATATTTCCATGATTACGAATTATAAAAGTCCATGTCGCTCATCAAATAGCTCTAAAATAACTGCTCTTTATATATATAGATATTTTGAATTACAACTCTTTGAAAGTTATTGATCACTGATAACTTCTTCTGAAATGTTTGAATCATCACGATATTGTTCCTTTCTTCTGTATGCAGATATATTCTACATTGTTGTCTCTACATAGTTTTATTTTATTGAAAATACAGCAAAAAACAAAAACTTAAGACTTGGAATTAAACCAATGCCGTACAATTTCCATAAGATGGCTAGTTTCTTACCATAGTCTCTGGGTTGATGGATCCGAAACTCCTGATGTAGATTTCACAAGAAACAACCGTTGGAATGCCTATTAGAAAATAAAACGTAGTAGTGTGTTTATTGTATTTTACGACTATTGTTATTGATACCTAATGTGGTTGTTACTTATCCTTACGTTATTTTCTGACTAATACAATACTGAAAAGCATTAATTTTACATCAGTGAATTAACAAGTGTACACGTTCCTGAGTCATACATTTTGAAATTGAATGAAAAGTTTGTAGAAAATAACAAGTGTGAAAGGAAATAGAAATATTTTATAAATTATGCAAATTTCTTTTTATTAAGAGAGCATCCAGTTTCTTAAAAGGAATTTGAATTAAACCCTTAATAAAGGTTTATATATCTTAATATTCAATCATCGAGAAAAAATTGTAATGTATTTTTACCACCTATAAAAATCGTGTTTAAATGTAAGAATGTTTTCTGTTAATAATGTCAAAGAATTAAAATTCTATAAAGTCTGTTGTCATCTTACCAATGTGACTTGTTGGAAGGGCCCGCCTGTCGTAGTTTTTCAATAATTCATCTAGCATATCCAAATCATGGAAGGTGGAGTTCACTAAACCTTTGCTACAAGAAAAAAACATTCAAACTCATTTTATTCAAAACACATTTAACAACATAAGTTTCTCTACTGTTGTAAATAATACATTTCATTGGAGATTCTTGAGGGATTCAGGCGTGACTCACTGGTTAGAGTGCTCCGACTGTGAACCCAAAGGTTTGTTGTTCACGGCTCGTTGTTGTAAACATACGCTCAACATTTTGGAGCCTACTTGTACTATGACAGTGACAGTAAAATCCCATTATCTTCTACAAATATCCATGACTAAAGATCTATTGCCAAAAACCTCGTTCCTCACTTTGGGGCGGCCAAATCCCACTATTAGATCAGACAAGAGTATCCCAAAAGCTGTTGGTGGATGCTGTTGACTAGCTGCCTTCCCTCTGGTATATCAATACAAAATTAAGGGCGGCTGTGCACGGATAGCGCTACGATTAGTGAAAATTCTAAAACAAATAAACAAGATTCCGGTTACACCGAACGTGTTTTAATAAAAATCATTACGAAAAATTGGAATGAGTCTGATTTTTCAATTTCTACCATTTATCATTTTCCACAAATATTTCAGATTGAATAAATAAATAAAATGTATTATTATTAAGATAGAAAACTAATACACTAAACCGCAGTCTTGCAAACTAGAGCTTTACAAATCGGGTTTGAATAAGGTTGCAAAAATCTACAAAGATGAAAAAAAATGTGTTCTTGCTGTTTGAAACTTAAACCATTTGATCATGAGTTCCGCAGTCTATATAAAGATGACGAGAAAGATGTTTGCAATTCTACAGACTTCAGAACTGATAAAACCAGAGAGATCTGTCTGCGGACTTACAACGATAAAAACCGGGTTTCGATACCCGTGGTGGGCAGAGCACAGATAGCCCTTTGTGTAGATTTATGCTCAACTACAAATAAACAAAACAAATGAACTATAGAGAGGATGCATGCAGGTAAGGGTTTTATCTTCTCAGACTAACTAGACTTTAGTTCTTGATGCTTTGATCAACTAAATATATTTATCTTTATAATCTACATTAATTACTGGAAAAACTGTAAAAGTAAATATGTCTTAGAGATTTCTGAAATACAATTTCAGATAAGTTTTATTTTTTTAAAGACTGATACTGGAAGAAGATAGACTTATTGTTTTAGAAAAATTAAAACATACACATATATCACTTACTTTAGAAAGGTAATATCTTGATAACTTTCCGGTCGATAGAAATGCATATGGATTATGCTGAAGTCCAGAGCGATTTCTATTTGCTAGTTATTGTTAATCGCAAAGCTACACACAATCGGCTGTTTGGGCTCTGGCCACCGGGGGGAATTGAACCCTTGTGTTTTATGACCTTAAGCTTCCCACCGAGCCAGCGGGAGACATTTGGGACGACAATTTTTAAGGTAAGGACGAGATGAATGAAGCAAGAGAATATTCAAAATTTATTTTTTATCTTTCTTTTTTTTCACAAAAGATTACAGAGTGTAAATTTGTCGTTATTTTATGTAAATCTAGTGGACTTCGGAATTTTAGATCGGAGTAAATATCCTAGAAATCTGACAGGTGAATATATCTTCGTTACTGTTACTTGACAATCTTCAATCCCCTAAGTGACAACTTAAACCAACGTAAGGTCTCTTTACGTCAAAACCTTTAAAGAAATGGAATACGTTGAGATTCAGTTTTCTCAATCGATTGATTCAAGAGAATTAAAAATGATACGGATAGGCAATAACAGACATATGACAGTTTTAGTGACAGTTTTGGATAGTACATTAAGACGGAGCAAATTTAATAAAGGTTTTGAAAATAACCTCACAAAATATTTCTCTCGGCTAAACCTACTATTACAAGTATAACTTCTGAAACTCCTACGGGAAATTAAACCAAACATACAAAAATTCTAGATGGAATTAAATCTACCAAGCAGAACTAAATCCATACTTGTTTGGCAATTAAAACTTTCACCAATAAAAGTCCATGTCAGCTTAACAATTAATAAATACTCTTATGCATTTGAGAGTTATATCCAGAATTCATTTTTACCTACACAATTTAATATATATACATATATATTGTAAGTCTTCACCTATACAATTTCATATATATACATATATATTGTAAGTCTTCACCTATACAATTTCATATATATACATATATATTGTAAGTCTTCACCTACACAATTTCATATATATATACATATATATTGTAAGTCTTCATATTTTCTATGTAGAAACGGAAGTTTATGTTTTAGCACCTCGAACAACTTTTCAACCACAATCAGTTGAACGGTGTTTCAAATTTTAGAAGGTAATTTTTTTTAGCGCAAAACTACACAATGGACTATCTACACTTTGTCTAACGTAGAAAATCGAACCCCGGATGTTGGTGTTCTAAGTCCACAAAGATAACAATCAGGGGACGAGTCTTAAAAGAAACAAAAAAGTTGTACTTGTGAGGTCTTATACAATCCTGTGAGTTATATAAACTCAACACATATCTTTGAGACAAGATTCTTACCATTATTAGCGATAGGGCCCGGCATGGCCAGGTGGTTAGGGCGCTCAACTTGCAATCTGAGGGTCGCGGGTTCGAATTCCCGTCACACCAAACATGTTCGCCCTTTCATCCGTGGGGGCGCTATAATGTGATGGTCAATCCCACTATTCGTTGGTAAAAGAGTACCCCAAGAGTTGGCGGTGGGTGGTGATGACTAGCTACTTTCCCTCTAGTCTTACACTGCTAATTTAGGGACGGCTAGCGCAGATAGCCCTCGTGTAGCTTTGCGCGAAATTCAGAACAAACATATTATGAAAACATCTTAGAGTATAAAGCAAATATTAATATTTTTATACAATACTGGCCTTAATGCGTCATATATAATGTCTTATGCTTAGAAATAATACATCTATATACGTATATATATATATATATATATGTGTGTGTGTGTGTGTGTGTGTGTGTGT
>NW_013669696.1:0-20218 GCF_000517525.1 Limulus polyphemus
TGATAGACATAGACACTGAATCTGGAACTGCGTTAATACTCGATTATTCCCTCTTTATGTATTACAACTCGTTGGTAAACAACACGACCGAAACCACTTGTAACATGATAGACATAGACACTGAATCTGGAACTGCGTTAATACTCGATTATTCCCACTTTATGTATTACAACTCGTTGGTAAACAACACGACCGAAACCACTTGTAACATGATAGACATAGACACTGAATCTGGAACTGCGTTAATACTCGATTATTCCCACTTTATGTATTACAACTCTTTATCTTATAAAGTTTGTTGTATTGCAACGATTCATGAATTATTTTCCAACTGTGTGCTGACTGAAAATATTAATAAAGTTTTATAATAGCTTTAAACATTCAAGTTTAGTAGATCCTACTCTCTGATCATATCACCAATTTGTAAAGAGTATTTTAGTTAATTATTTTTTGATTTAATGTATATGCCAAGGTTTACTAATTGTCTGGTATCTGTTTGTACAGTTTTCCAAAGTTTAATAGTTGGCCTGATATATGTTCTTACTTTTTACCAAGGTTTACTAGTTGTCTGGTATCTGTTTGTACAGTTTTCCAAAGTTTAATAGTTGGTCTGATATATGCTCTTACTTTTTACCAAGGTTTACTAATTGTCTGGTATCTGTTTGTACAGTTTTCCAAAGTTTAATAGTTGGTCTGATATATGTTCTTACTTTTTACCAAGGTTCACTAGTTGGTCCAATATCTGTTTGTACAGTTTTAAAGAAGTTTACTTGGCGGTCCGGTATCTGTTTGTACAGTTTTATCAAAGTTAACTAGTTGGTCCGATATCTGTTTGTACAGTTTTACCAAAGTTTACTTGGCGGTCCGATATCTGTTTGTACAGTTTTACCAAAGTTAACTAGTTGGTCCGATATCTGTTTGTACAGTTTTACCAAAGTTTAACAGTTGGTCTGATATATGCTTTTACTTTTAACCAAGGCTTACTAATTGGTCCGATAACCGTTTGTACTGTTTTACCAAGGTTTACTAATTAGCCCGATATCTGTTTGTACTGTTTTACCAAGATTTACTTGTTAGTCCGATATCTGTTTATATTGTTTTACCAAGGTTTACTAGTTGGTCCGATAACTGTTTGTACTGCTTTACCAAGGTTTACTAGTTGGTCCGATAACTGTTTGTACTGTTTTACCAGGGTTTACAAATGAGCCCGATATCTGTTTATGCTGTTTTACCTGGAATTCAATCTTCTTATCTTGCGGCTAACTATTAGACAGAATGTCAGGTTTTTGATCGTTTTAAAACTGTGGTTCTCTAAGCTCGACTGTTGGAATTGGTAATACTTAAGTTCCTGTTTGAAAGTGATAATACTTAAGTTCCTGTTTGAAAGTGGTAATACTTAAGTTCCTGTTTGAAAGTGGTAATACTTAAGTTCCTGTTTGAAAATGGTAATACTTAAGTTCCTGTTTGAAAGTGGTAATACTTAAGTTCCTGTTTGAAAGTGGTAATACTTAATTTCCTGTTTGAAAGTGGTAATACTTAAGTTCCTGTTTGAAAGTGGTAATACTTAAGTTCCTGTTTGAAAGTGGTGATACTTAAGTTCCTGGTTGATAGTGGTAATACTTAAGTTCCTGTTTGAAAGTGGTAATACTTAAGTTCCTGTTTGAAAGTGGTAATACTTAAGTTCCTGGTTGATAGTGGTAATACTTTAGTTCCTGTTTGAAAGTGGTAATACTTAAGTTCCTGTTTTCCAGCAATCTTCAAGAATATTTTATTTCAACAACACCACTAAAATGAAGCAATCTCCAGGTGAGTGAGATACATACCTAAGTTCAGAAATTATTTTGTTGATTTACTGACTATATTTAAACATTTTTTTAAGATCTGTTAAGCCTAGCCTGCTTATACAATAAGTCTGGTTTAAAAGGTCCGGTGCTAGGTTGACCAAATTGTTCTTTATTTGAGGCATCATGGGTAATATGGTAAGATAGTCCATCGTAATTAATGCGTCCTTTTTCTGGTGGTAATCATTACATTCGTTAGCTTCAGCTGATGAAGAATAGGGGGCGATGAAACATCTATTCACGTTTCAATCATTTTCCCTAGGCTTCCGCCAAACCATATTATTACCTTATCACTCATACTGCCATCTGTTGGAAATTGTAACAGGTAAATACTATTTATATCTATAATATTTTTGGTTGGCCAGGTGGTTAGGGCGCTCGACTCGCAATCTGCGGGTCGTGGGTTCGAATCTCCATCACACCAAACATGCTCGCCCTTTCAGCCGTGGGGACGTTATAATGTGACGGTCAATCCCACTATTCGTTGGTAAAAGAGTAGCCCAAGAGTTGGCGGTGGGTGGTGATGACTAGCTGCCTTCACTCTAGTCTTACACTGCTAAATTAGGGACGACTAGCGCAGATAGACCTCGTGTAGCTTTGCGCGAAATTCAAAAAACAACAAAAAAAACCAATATTTTTGTTCAATTGAAAACGTTGTTATTAATTTATCCTATTATCAGAAGTCCGTCAATTTACCGTCAAAGTTTATAATTGAGCTTATAGCTGTAAAATTTGATATTCATATCACATTTCTTACTAAGTTGAGATTCCCTCATTTCTCATCTGATCATTTTCAATAGTAGATAGTGTCATTGGTCAAAGGCATTATACTGTACTGAAATCTTGGATCGTGTCGTTCAGAGCTACTTTATCCTGCTCTTTTAATGGCCTGTGTGAGTCACAAATACACAACAATATCTACACATTTTTTTATTTTATTTAGCCAAATTATAACGTTTTCGAGTGTTTTATTAAACATTGGAAAACAAATAAATTAAAAGCCATTGTTGATTTCTTTGTGTGACAAAATTGAATATGTAATTAATACGCAAAGAGATTGAAATCAATATGATTCTTTCCTTCAAGTGATGAACATTTTACACAAGAAACTCGTGATCAAATGATTCTTTCCTTCAAGTGATGAACATTTTACACAAGAAACTCGCGATCACTATGATTCTTTCCTTCAAGTGATGAACATTTAACAAAAGAAACTCGCGATCAATATGATTCTTCTCTTCAAGTGATGAACATTTTACACAAGAAACTCGCGATCACTATGATTCTTTCCTTCAAGTGATGAACATTTTACACAAGAAACTCGTGATCAAATGATTCTTTCCTTCAAGTGATGAACCTTTTACAAAAGAAACTCGCGATCAATATGATTCTTTCCTTCAAGTGATGAACATTTTACATAAGAAACTCGCGATCAATATGATTCTTTCCTTCAAGTGATGAACATTTTACACAAGAAACTCGTGATCAAAATGATTCTTTCCTTCAAGTGATGAACATTTTACAACAAGAAACTCGTGATCAAAATGATTCTTTCCTTCAAGTGATGAACATTTTACACAAGAATCTCGTGATCAAAATGATTCTTTCCTTCAAGTGATGAACATTTTACAAAAATTAGTGGAACAATGATAACATTATCTTTCTTATTACACATTAAAAAAAACTGAATATATTATCTTTATGAATGTAATTTCTAACATCCCTTCTGCACCCTCCAACACACAGTGAGATACCTAGAATAGATAAACTTTTATAATTTAAACATCGCGAAAATGACGTATTTTTTATGTACACTTATTTCAAAAAAAGCAGTAGCGAACATTATACAGTTATCTCAGTATATTTCTGGTTGATGGATTAACTTCAAATGGACACAACGTATTGATACTTTCGTTGAAGTTATCTGTGAATATAATCCTAACTTCATGGGTCCTCGAATCATTAAATTTTACTATAATACCCAAATATCTCTTTATATTTCTTTAAGTGACTTTACAACAACTAGCGCAAATAAATAAAAAAACGACAGATATGTTTTGCAATGAATTCCATGCCGCATAACGAACAAACTGGGAATTCGTAATAAAAACAACAACAAGGAATGAAGGTATGTAAGCTGGGGTATTGCCAGGTTAGTCTCTGTATGTATATCATTCCTGCAGACAAGAAGTGAGGGGCATAGTCAGTCACATCATTAACAAGCAGGACTCCCAGGAAGATTTGACAAAAACTAGTTTTTTGCTGTAGTTTACTCTGGATTATTCATTGTCTTATTTTTATCGGAATGTAACTGGAGTATAAACAATCCATTTGACAAGAGTTTAAAATAATATAAACGGGTCTTAAAAAGTTATTCTACTCAATGGTAACAATGTTTTAGTTTTAATGCATTTGATATTGTTAATATCCAGTAGTCTGCCCTCCCAGTGAAGTCGTTCTCATTAGTTGGATGTAACATCATGAATAAAAAACTCAACCACTGATAACACTTTGTTTCTGTACTTAAATACTCAACTATGATCATATTAAGATATTAAAAGTCAATATTAAATAAAATACTCAAATTCAACTTAAAGTTTTTACAATCTTTTCAAAACAGGCCGAATTTGTTTTTAGATTTTGCTTTTCTAAACATATCAAACTCACAGCTCTAATTGCAACATATCTTACAGCATAAAATTAAAATATTCATTAATACAGCCAACAACGAAGTATCACAAAATATATGGATGTAGAAAAATATAAAGTTTAACATTAAATCCAAGAGGATAAATACAATTATGGCTAGGCAAACGGGATTGAAACATAAAAACAAATCCGAAACATTTCATACCCAATGATTCGAGGTTTTTATTAAGCACGTTCTCTTACCACTCCTGGGCAAGATGACAAAAGTAATACGGAGTTGAGTATGTTATATTAAAATGCCTTTGAATATACAATTCAGCAAGTCACATGACAGTCACAGTTGATAAAAAGTCATTGTGGAACGGCATGTATCAGAATTACATTTTGGCGTGAGGTGCATAGTATGATTCCACCGAACATTAGCCGCTATTAGGAAAAATATGTATCACCTCTTTCGCACACATTTACAACATCATAAGGATGTGTTGAGCTCGGGGATTTAAAGTTTCCAAGCAGGGATACCCTTTCTATTTAATGGTGTTGTAAAATAAAGACAAATAGATCAAGTTGAGACACTAGGACCTTCCAGAAAAAGGTCTGCAGCAAGTCGTAACCCAGTTGTGGTAAGGAAAGTTTAAGGCCTTATAACAGGTGATATTGTAAAGATGCAAGTGTCATCAAACAGAACGTGACGTGGCGACATGAACTGTAATGACATGGTGGGGCTTCAAAATCGTTTTAATGTATATAACATATTTAACCCACTACAGACCCATCTGGTACAGAATCAACCAGACAAAGGAAGCTTTCGAAGTGACAGAACAATATAATGTTTATGTTGTTTACGAAGGTAACTCTGTCGACGTCCAGGGACTTTTATTTTTGTGTTTTCCATTGTTTCTCATTCAAGTGCTATGCTATTCGTCCGAAGACATAATAATAATAAAGAGGGCATCTCTGGAACAGAAACAAACACTACAATAACATTGAATACTAAAATAATGAACAGCTGCGCCATTTCATAATCTAGTGGTGATTGACAGGAACTTTCCACGTGCATGGTCCTGATATATAGCATGTACTTTTGAAGTGTTTTCATATAGTGCATGTACCTCACTCGTGTCTTTTATTTTACTTTGTTTCCAGTTTGTCTCTAGTTATTTATAGAAGGGTTCATTTAATATTGGCCCGGCATGGCCAGGTGGTTAGGGCACTCGACTCGCAATCTGAGAGTCGCTGGTTCGAATCCCCGTCACATCAAACATGCTCGCCCTTTCAGCCTTTAGGGCGTTATTATGTGCGGTCAATCCCACTATTCGTTGGTAAAAGGTAGCCCAAGAGTTGGCGGTAGGTGGTGATGACTAGCTGCCTTCCCTCTAGTCTTACACTACTAAATTAGGGACGGCTAGCGCAGATAGCCTTCGTGTAGCTTTGCGCGAAATTCAAAAACAAGCAAACAAAATCATTTAATAGTTTTATATTTTTTGTCATCCTTCGATACTTTTAAGATTTTTAAACAAATTACTAATTTACATTAACATTTAGTTCCATGCGTTAACTGGCAGTTAAAATCCTTAAACACACCAAAGTGGAGTAGTTTGAAATTAAGAGGCGTCGCTAGGTGCTTAAAATATTCGGGGGTCGTCCCATAGACGCGGGAATTTTCGGCGTATCAGTATGATATTTATTAATCATGGTTTTCTGTTCTGATTTTTCAAGACACTAACTGAGGATTCGGGGCACTCTAAAAAAGAATCGAAGCATGATCTCCGTGTGCCAGTGCCTAGAAACGCCTCTGGTTTGAGATGTTCAAAAGCGGCTTACTAGGGGGTTAACCCTTTAGTTCTTTTATTAGAATAGCTGGTTAGTGCGTATAGGCCTTGAGTTCACATGAACAACAAGGAAATAAATATATCGTGAACAAATAAATTAATACAAGTGTTATAATTACTGAGAACATCGGCTACGTGGAGTATAGTAGGCATACTGGGGATTGCGTTCACGTGATGAACAAGTACATCATATATTCTATGGACTAACTCGCACAAATATTAAGTTGTAAATTAAGAACAGTATGGCAAATTTCTTCCTTGTGTTTATTCTTAGATCGTTCGTGAGCAAAAACGCGGTTATAAATGTTTCAAATTTTATTCAGAATATTATTCACCACCCCATCCCAAACATGAAGTTCTGGGATGGAGATGGTGAACAATTTAATGTTATGATACTTAACAATTTAATGTTATGATACTTAGAACTTCATGTCATAATTTACATTCTCCATAGAACTACGTCACCTGGAGGATTAATCCAAAAGTAAAAAGCCTTAAGGTAGAATATTAAAATAATATCACACATACAGGAAAGCTAACTATTGTAATATCCGTTACTCGTCTGGGTAAAGACAGGCGAACGGATATCTGGATATCTGACATTTACCGAAAATGTTCCATGTTAAACCCACTTTACATGTTCTCTACCAAGTGTGAACGATAGTTTTATACAAAAACATATACTAAGCCCAACTAACCACAAAATATATTGTTCCTATGACAATAAAAAAACTGTTAATTTACTAGATTTACTTGAGCAGGGTCCCCGAAAGTGTTGTGTTTCAAGAGTAAATAAAACCAAAATTAGGAGCAACAAATATTTTAATTTTTTTGCTTTTGAAGTTCATATGTTATGCTCTGTTGTAGCCTAGAGTGCGTTATTCTTCTCGTGATTCATAGAATGCGCACGTTTTACTAACGTCACGAAAGAACAAATTACAACGTTAAGCGTCCCTTACGTGACGTTATTTTAATGTCTACTGACTGACTGAAAGACAACATACAAGTGTATAGTGGTGCGAGTGGTTAAAACGAGTAACCTCTAAAGGCTGCATTCGGCCCCTTTTTGGGGAAATTATACGCCACGGCCTAACCTAAAAGCCTCTTGTGTCAGTTTCGCAATATCTATTTGTGTAAAAATCTAGAAAAAAAAAGTATCAAATATCCAATTTCACAGATAAAACTAAAGTACTAACACTCGAGTTCACCTGTCATCTGGGTCGGAGAATATTAAGCCACTTGACGATCTATTGCCCGTTTTGATCTCCTCTAACACGATGCCACAACTGTGTAGATGCTTAGATCTTTAAATGTTATCAACATGTACTCTTGATTTTATTATAGAATAAGAAAGTGAAATGTTGGCTCTCAACTGAAGCAATAACGTGTTTCATCAAAAAATAAGTAATAAGCAAATTACAAAAAAACAACAAAAACATTTCATTGCGTATGTCTTCTACTTCCTTCCGATGACTTGCTTGATCTCCGATCAGTACTACTGTCATATATTTAAAAACACTGCTAAGGACCTTTGATGAACAGCTGAGGCTTTTTTTAAAAGTCACAAGTCTCTCATGCTGACACTTGAAGTTATTAATAGAGGAACGGAGAACATGGAAGCCTTCCTTTCAGTTCACATGATTTAATACCTTTATCTATACGTGAAGAATTAAAATATATTGACATAGCTGTGATACAGTCAGGAATGAAATGATAATTAGATACGTAAAGCTTCATATGTGATATTCCTCAAATTAATCACAATCTATATTTGTAATCAAGGTCATGTACTTGGGTTGTGAAACTATTAGTTCTATAAATATGTAATTAATTTTCATCACTTATGTTAAACTATATGTATAATATTTACAAAACTTTTATTTATTAATAATTAGAAAACTGAAGCCATGATTCTAAAAAAGGTGTAATTCAAAAAAGTCAGTGAAAGACAGATATAAGAAACGGAAGTCTAGCGCTTTGAAACGGTACACGTTTCTTCATGAGAGGCCTCGTTAGTAAATAAAAATGAATAGCTATGTAACCTGAACATGAAGTCGTGTGTTTATAGTGTTGGAGAGCTATGTAACCTCAACATGAAGTCGTGTGTTCATAGTGCTGGAGAGCTATGTAACCTGAACATGAAGTCGTGTGATCATAATGCTGGAGAGCTACGTAACCTGAACATGAAGTCGTGTGTTCATAGTGCTGGAGAGCTATGTAACCTGAACATGAAGTCGTGTGATCATAGTGCTGGAGAGCTATGTAACCTCACCATGAAGTCGTGTGATCATAGTGCTGGAGAGCTATGTTACCTCAACATGAAGTCATGTGTTCATGGTGCTGGAGAGCTATGTAACCTCAACATGAGGTCGTGTGTTCATGGTGCTGGAGAGCTATGTAACCTCAACATGAAGTCGTGTGTTCATGTCGCTGGAAAGATATGTAACCTCAGCATGAACTCGTGTGTTCATGGCGCTGGAGAGCTATGTTGTCTGAAAATTAATTCAAGTCTGAATGTACATTGTCTGAAAGTTCTGGTGTCTCAAGAAGCTGCATGTGTCTGTATATGGCGTGAGAAAGGATGAAGTGGTCTGTACATGGTGTTGCAGTGTTGTGTGGCTTATAGGTTTTGGTAAAACAGACAGCCTTATCATCTTCTACTACTGATTAGATGATGTTGTTACAACAGACAACCTTAATGTTCTGCTGTTGTTTGTTGATTGTGTTATAAAAATACTGTGCTATCTTATTTTGTTGGTTTATTGATGTTGCTACAACAGACAACCTTAACCTTCTGTTGTTGTTTGTTGATTGTGTTATAAAAATACTGTACTATCTTATATTGTTGGTTTGTTGATGTTGTAACAACAGACAACCTTAATGTTCTGCTGTTGTTTGTTGATTGTGTTATAAAAAAATACTGTGCTATCTTATATTGTTGGTTTGTTGATGTTGTTATAACATACAACCTTAATATTCTGTTGTTGTTTGTTGATTGTGTTATAAAAAATACTGTGCTATCTTATATTGTTGGTTTGTTGATGTTGTTAGAACAGGCAGCCTTAACATGTTCTGTTGTTGTTTGTTGATTGTGTTATAAAAATACTGTGCTCTCTTATTTGTTGGTTTGTTTATGTTGTTACAACAGACAACCTTAATATGTTCTGTTGTTGTTTGTTGATTGTGTTATAAAAAATACTGTGCTATCTTATTTCGTTGGTTTGTTGATGTTGTTACAACAGACAACATTAATATGTTCTGTTGTTGTTTGTTGATTGTGTTATAAAAAATACTGTGCTATCTTATTTCGTTGGTTTGTTGATGTTGTTACAACAGACAACCTTAATGTTCTGCTGTTGTTTGTTGATTGTGTTATAAAATATTGTGCTATCTTATATTGTTGGTTTGTTGATGTTGTTACAACAGACAACCTTAACATGTTCTGTTGTTGTTTGTTGATTGTGTTATAAAAAATACTGTGCTATCTTATTTCGTTGGTTTGTTGATGTTGTTACAACAGACAACCTTAATGTTCTGCTGTTGTTTGTTGATTGTGTTATAAAATATTGTGCTATCTTATATTGTTGGTTTGTTGATGTTGTTATAACATACAACCTTAATATTCTGTTGTTGTTTGTTGATTGTGTTATAAAAAATACTGTGCTATCTTATATTGTTGGTTTGTTGATGTTTTGTTGGTTTTGCTACAACGACCAACCTGGTGTTTATCTTCTATTACCGTTTTGTTACAACAACCAACCTGGTTATCTTCTATTACCGTTTTGTTGGTTTTGCTACAATAACCAACCTGGTTATCTTCTATTACCGTTTTGCTACAACAACCAACCTGGTTATCTTCTATTACAGTTTTGTTGGTTTTGTTACAACAACCAACCTGGTTATCTTCTATTACCGTTTTGTTGGTTTTGCTACAACGACCAACTTGATTATCTTCTATTGTTGTTTTGTTGGTTTTGCTACAACAACCAACCTGGTTATCTTCTATTACAGTTTTGTTGGTTTTGCTACAACAATCAACCTGGTTATCTTTTATTACAGTTTTGTTGGTTTTGTTACAACGACCAACTTGATTATCTTCTATTGTTGTTTTGTTGGTTTTGCTACAACGACCAACTTGATTATCTTCTATTGTTGTTTTGTTGGTTTTGCTAAAATAACCAACGTGATTATCTTCTATTACTATATAGTTCATTTTGCTATAACAACTAACCTAGTTACCTTCTACTGTTGTTAAATTACTTTTACTAAGAGACAAGCCTGATTTGTACTTAAAGGGTTAATTAATATACTTTAGTGTCCTGTAACTTACAACTACTACTATCAAAAAAAGCCAACAAGTTAAACCTAACAATGTAGTATCAAAATACTCTCGTAATTTTAAGCTTAGCTGTTCCTACAATAATAAAACCTAAATAATAGCGTAATAATACTTAACGTCTCTAGAAAAATTTTATAATGTACAACTAAAACTCTTTCTGATTCTTCTGACCCAGATATAAAAAGTATTATGTTTAAATTCATAGACTTAGCAAGAATGACTGTATTGGGTTAGAGAAACAGGTGTTCAAATAAGTCTTCTGTGTGATGTTGGTTATTTTACAGCTATGAGAGTAGCGGTAAACAATCAAAGCAACAGGAACTTTGTTCGATGTTATAAAAATTTATGAAGAACGACTGTTTGGTGCAAAACGAAGACGACTTTATTCTGACCTTGTATACAAACATGAAGTTTTCAAGAGGGAATGAAGTTTGAGAAACATAGAAACTGTGGGCATTTGTGATGGTGACAGTAATGTATGTGAGAAAAACAGGAATATTTCTCTTATCTATGAAGAACGACTGTTTGATGCAAAACGAAGACGACTTTAATCTGACCTTGTATAAAAACATGAAGATTTCAAGAGGGAATGAAGTTTGAGAGACATAGAAACTGTGGGCATTTGTGATGGTGACAGTAATGTATGTGAGAAAAACAGGAATATTTCTCTTATCTATGAAGAACGACTGTTTGGTGCAAAACGAAGACGACTTTAATCTGACCTTGTATACAAACATGAAGATTTCAATAGGGAATGAAGTTTGAGAAACATAGAAACTGTGGGCATTTGTGATGGTGATAGTAATGTATGTGAAAAAAACAGGAATATTTCTCTTATTTTATGTACAATCAACAAGATTGACTGTACCGTATGAAAGAAACAGGAATATTCATCCTATACTGTATATAATAACAAAGAATGGCTGTACCTTATGAAAGAAACAGGAATATTCATCCTATACTGTATATAATAACAAAGAGTGGCTGTACCGTATGAAAGAAACAGGAATATTCATCCTATACTGTATATAATAACAAAGAGTGGCTGTACTACTCCAAAGAAACAGGAATATTCACTCTATACTATATATAATAACAAAGAGTGGCTGTACTATTCTAAAGAAATGGAATATTCACCCTATACTGTATATAATAACAAAAAGTGGCTGTACTATTCTAAAGAAACAGGAATATTCACCCTATAGTGTATAATAACAAAGAGTGGCTGTACTACTCCAAAGAAACAAGAATATTCACTCTATACTGTATATAATAACAAAGAGTGGCTGTACTACTCCAAAGAAACGGAATATTCACCCTATACTGTATATAATAACAAAAATTGGCTGTATTATTCTAAAGAAACAGGAATATTCACCCCATACTGTATAATAACAAAGAGTGGCTGTACTACTCCAAAGAAACGGAATATTCACCCTATACTGTATATAATAACAAAAAGTAGCTGTACTATTCTAAAGAAACAGGAATATTCACCCCATACTGTATAATAACAAAGAGTGACTGTACTACTCCAAAGAAACAGGAATATTCACCCTATACTGTACATAATAACAAATAGTGGCTGTACTACTCCAAACAAACAGGAATATTCACCCTATACTGTATATAATAACAAATAGTGGCTGTACTACTCCAAACAAACAGGAATATTTACCCTATAGTGTATATAATAACAAATAGTGGCTGTACTACTCCAAACAAACAGGAATATTCACCCTATACTGTATATAATAACAAATAGTGGTTGTACCATTCTAAAGAAACAGGATATTAAAGTAATATTGTACACAGTTAGAAAGATCGAGCATAATGAAAGATATAAATGATCTTTGACTTATATTCTTATCAACTGTGACGATTCTCTGCACACTTTCAAAGAAGGATCTCAGATTTATTTGTTGATATAATTATGAGAGTTGGTTACGTGTATTATGGAAAGAGAGACTTTAGTCCTTGAAATTTGTTCCATTGTGTGTGAAAAACGAATATAATGCTTTTCTGACGTGTATGGTTATGAGGATTGTTTGTGTCATATGGAAGAAACGGGGATCATCGTCTATTATTCATTTGTTATGAAAATCACTTTAGTATGTGAGCTAACCAGAACCTCGTCGTAAGTAATATAATTTATGAAGAGGGCATGTAATGTGTGGAGGAGAACGGAGTTATTTATCATACTTTACGTACAGTTATGAAGAGTGTTTCTGCTATGGATGCTCTTATTATATCATATATAATTAGAAGTGATGGAGTTCTGCCAGGAAAACCCGAAATGTTCATATTGTTTTTTATATGTTTATTGTGTTTAAAAGTAGGGATTTATTATCTATATAGTTACATTAAGTAACTGTAGAATATGAAAGAAACAGGTATTTTCGTCCTACGTTGTTCTGGTTATATTGTGTCAGGGAAATGGAGATCTTCAAGTGTGTTATTATAAGAAAAATGGTGGCATTGTGTGAAAAACAAAGGAATATCCAACTTGTGTCAGAGAAATGGGGATCTTCAAGTGTGTAATTATATACCGTTAAGAAGAATGGTGGCATTGTGTGAAAAACAAAGGAATATCCAACTTGTGTCAGAGAAATGGGGATCTTCAAGTGTGTTATTATGTACCGTTAAGAAGAATGGTGGCATTGTGTGAAAAAAAAAGGAATATCCAACTTATATTCTGCACAGTGTATTGTTTGTTTGTTGGTGTGTTTTTTTTTAATTTCGCGCAAAGCTACATGAGGGCTATCTGCGCTAGCCGTCCCTAATTTAGCAGTGTAAGCCAACTCTTGGGCTACTCTTTTTCCCAACGAATAGTGGGATCGACCGTCACATTATAACGCCTCCATGGCTGAAAGGACGAGCATGTTTGGTGGGACGAGGATTCGAAGAGTCGAGTTCCCTAACCACCTGGCCATGCCGGGCCCTGCTCAGTGTATAAAATAAGAATAGTTATACAGACTAATGATTAATGATTGTGTTATGTAAAAGAAACAGCGACTTTAGTGTCATGTTGTATACAGCTACGAAGAATACCTGCTCTTAGATAAAAAAATAAAGAAAGTTCGTTTTATGTTGTAAATTGTTATGAAGCTTGATTGAAGTACGATTTAAAGAGAACTGGCTCTTAGTGTCCTCTTGAATACAGTTGTGAAGAGTGACTCTATTTTGTGACACATGTTGGTACTTTTTGTCTTATCTTGAATACAGAGATAAGTAATGTACCTTTTGGTTTCCATATTATTCTGGTAAGTTGAACCAGAATATGAAGAGAAATGTGTAACATAGTATCAAATATTATGTAATTTTGATATTTTCAGTATCCGGAGTCAAAAATTTGTTGTTGTTTTTTTCAGTTTGTGTGATAAAGTGTAGTAACGTCCGAAAACTGGGATTTATGTACTAAGTGATTAAATTCATCAGACAAAAAAAGGGGGGGGGGATAAAAGGATGTGATATTCCTTAATTTTCCATTATTATGTCCACACTTACATAACACTTGCTCTGTTATTTAGTTGAGTCTTCTCTTACGTCTGTTTATACATAATACCCGCTCACATCCTATTAGAGTTATTATCAGTGAGACAAGACAGCAGATACTGGGTGGTAGAGAAGATTTTGTCGCGATAGTTGTATTGCATAGTCGTGTTTATACATAATACCCGCTCACATCCTATTAGAGTTATTATCAGTGAGACAAGACAGCAGATACCTAGTGGTAGAGAAGATTTTGTCGCAATAGTTATATTGCATAGTCGTGTTTATACATAATACTCGCTCACATCCTATTAGAGTTATTAGAGTTATTATCAGTGAGACAAGACAACAGATACTGAGTGGTAGAGAAGATTTTGTCGCAATAGTTATATTGCATAGTCGTGTTTATGCATAATACCCGCGCACATCCTATTAGAGTTATTATCAGTGAGACAAGACAGCAGATACTGGGTGGTAGAGAAGATTTTGTCGCGATAATTATATTACATAGTCGTGTTTATACATAATACCCGCTCACATCCTATTAGAGTTATTATCAGTGAGACAAGACAGCAGATACCTAGTGGTAGAGAAGATTTTGTCGCGATAGTTATATTACATAGTCGTATGTAAATTAATGTGTCACCATACGTACATAAATTGATCAGATGTTTTGTTAGTAGCCAATAATAGTCCTACGTTGAATTTAGTCTCATTGTCTTGTGGCAAGAAAAGAGAACTGAACCTAGTAAGACAGGTAATAGGAGCATAACGACATCGTCTTGTGGCAAGAAAAGAGAACTGAACCTAATAAGACAGGTAATAGGAGCATAACGAAGAGAGCGAGTGAATGAATTCACGTGCCCTAGGGGGTTAGACGTAACGTTTTGTTGCCTTATTCTACTTGTTTCCTCTATGCAGGGAATGTTGTTTCCAGGCATTGTTATAATTAACTTTCTATATATACTAATTTGTTAACAGGACGCACTGCTTTCTGTAGGGATGTTTTCCTGCCATAAGTTACCTCAAAGAGCGCTTGTGCTAATGTACGTTGTCAGGTTGTTTTGGAGTAGTGTTGAGCCTTTCATCTTCAGGGATTAGTCTTCCCGACCTATCTCATTGGTTTCTATTTTGGATGTGGAAGTACCCAAGGGGTAAGGATGGCTGTCAAAGCAATCCATCTAACGTGACGTCGACTCCGGATACTTTAAGTCGTTGTTCCAATAGCAGTAAAGAACCATTAGACCTCTTCTGTTACAGCCCTTAATATTGGATCTGTACAACAGTCTATGGTAATTATACAATCTGAATATATCTTATTGATTAAGTTAGACTTGTTTTGGGCTTTAGGTGCTGTAATAGCTGTTTCTTCCATTGTCAATGTATGTAAGCTGGCCAGTGGTGGTGTTGGTTTGGATGTGAAAGGTACAATAATTGGTGCCACTTTCACGAAACTCGAAGATTGGAAATTCACTTCCAATTATTCTCTATTTCTTACTGAGCATAAAGGGATCGTATCAATTGACTAGCTGAAAATCAGTGTGGTTGAATTTCAAGAAGTTGTACAACATCCTTATTGCTCAATCAACAGTCAGCATATCATCCTTCTTCCATCACTATTGCTATTAGATAAAGACGCCTATATACGTCCTTTTGTGGCATTGCTACAGTTATCAAAGGTATGCATGCATTACTTTTAACTGCAAAGTAAATCTCCGTTGTTCTAAGTATAGCGTTCCAATTCAATGTACACAGTGTATAGTTGCTAACCCTCACTGTGCAAATGTGTTGTGTTCCTTATCGTACAGAATTTATGTTGTGCCTGAAGCACCTGAAGAAATGTCAACTATCACGTATTAAGATTTTTAAAAATATCACAAGTACAGAAGCTAGAATGCCCACTTCTGCTTATTATTTAACATAATTTTCATGATTCTTATTTTGGTTGTTATTCTTGTGATGTGCTCCAACTCTGCTTCTGATTTTTTTCCTTCAGGGACCTTACGTTTGTTTCATTTATTTCAGAAGTTAACAATGGTTGTGCACAAACCAACAAATACTCTGAGCATATTAAAATCTGTTTTTGCAGCACATAAACATTTATGCTTTGCAAATGAAGCTCTGAAGGATGTCCATTCTTCACTCCATTCTCTTCATGGTGTATTAATTAATATTTTACATTGGAATGTTTATTCTTCATTTGAGTAGTTCTGGGTCACGTGTTTTAGTGTCTCAGTTTAGTCCACTCTTTGTGAAACCTGACTTAAGCCCAACATACCTTTATAAACTTTCTGATTACCAAGTTCTTCAACAGAATAAATTTTCATGGGACCATGATGGTTTCCGCTGCTTAATCATACATGATGATTCTTTTCACTTTATCACTGTTCCTCCAAATGGTTCACCTTTGGAGGCAATGTATATTTCTACTATATGTTTCTCGAGTTTTGGAAGTTTTTCATGCCTTCAACAGCTTCAAAGTCTTGCTACTAACGTTTCTTGGCTTATTGAGGTGCAAGTACCTTGTCTTCACAATTTCACAGGTCAAGTTGAACCTCGATTGTATGAGAGTTACATTTATCAGTCACCTCACTGTATAAAAGTTACATTTATCAGTCACCTCACTGTACGAGAGTTACATTTATCAGTCACCTCACTGTATGAGAGTTACATTTATCAGCCACCTCACTGTATAAAAGTTACATTTATCAGTCACCTCACTGTATGAGAGTTACATTTATCAGCCACCTCACTGTATAAAAGTTACATTTATCAGCTACCTCACTGTTTGAGAGTTAAATTTATCAGTCACCTCACTGTATGAGAGTTACATTTATCAGCTACCTCACTGTTTGAGAGTTACATTTATCAGTCACCTCACTGTTTGAGAGTTACATTTATCAATCACCTCACTGTTTGAGAGTTACATTTATCAATCACCTCACTGTTTGAGAGTTACATTTATCAATCACCTCACTGTATAAAAGTTACATTTATTAGCCACCTCACTGTATAAAAGTTACATTTATCAGCCACCTCACTGTATAAAAGTTACATTTATCAGTCACCTGACGTAACTAAGTCATATTTTCGATTTTCCATATAGCAGTGGTTGCACCTTCAACGAGCTGTTTCTGTTTCCACTTGAATTGCTGATAGATCCACATTTTCCTGTTCTATCGTAGCTCAATTCGTTTTCCTCTGTATAATGGATACTACCACTCCCTATACAATATTGATTGTCTTCAGTATGCTGATTTATGGGACTGTGTACCCTGTCATTAACTATTAATGTCTCTCTTAAAGGGCCTGACATGGCCTGGTGGTTAGGGTACTCGACTCGCAATCTGAGGGTCGCGGGTTCGAATCTCTGTCACCGAACATGCTCGCCTTTTCAGCCTTGGTGACTTTATAATGTGACGGCCAATCCCATAATTCGGATGGTAAAATATTAGGCGGTGGGTGATGATGACTAGCTGCCTTCTCTCTAGTCTATCACTCCTAAATTAGGGAGGTCTAGCGCAGATAGCCTTCGTGTATCTTTTTGAGATTCGTGGTGAACTACTACAGAACGTTCTGGATAGTATACATGAGATTCGTGATGAACTACTACAGAACGTTCTGGATAGAATACATGAGAAAATAATTATTTTATTATAAGTTACAGCTTTTACGGTAAGGAAGATTTGTTTACAGAATAAATACGGCGTTTTCCTTACTGTAAAAGCTGTAACTTGTAATAAAACAATACATGATCAGTAATTAAACTCAAAACGACGCTATTAATAAGAAAATAAAACATGTTAAGCAAGATAGCAACATGAGATTCCAACAATGTAATAATGACAAGTAAAAAAGTGACAAGTTATTGATTAAACTAAGGAAATAAAAATACGATTACGAAAAAAAAAGTAAAACATTTAAAAGAAATAGTTTGAACATATTTTAAAACAACACATCAAAAGAAATAAAGAATAAACGAAGAAAACCGTTGATTGTTTTTAAATCAAACCAAACCGTTCACTAAAAAAAGACTTATTCTGATTCTTTGATTGGTGTTTAAAAGGGGGGGAGGTTTTAAATGCGCAAAGAAATAGCCAGCTTTGTTGAAATGAATATCTCTTGTGACCAAGTTGAATTTGATTTCGGAAATGTTTGTGATCATAAAAACCAAACGAAGCGAAAGACTATGGTGTTTGCAAGTATTTATGACCAAATTAAGCGAAGAATTTAAAATTTCACTAAATGCGAAGAAGTTGGATCATTGCTTTGTGTTAGAAAACTATCAGTAGTATTTGAAAGTTCTTTAATCATTAAATCAGGAGGGAGGAAGAGGTTGAAAATGTACCTGATCCTCCCAGGTCCTCAACGACCTAAAAACCCGGTGCCGAACGAGTGTTTGTTGAAAGGTCAAGCTACAGGTTTCTCTTGATCCATAATTGAAACGCTACGTAGGTGTTCTTGTGTGAGTTTATCTAGAATGTGGCTGACGTCTCCTATGTAAGTTTGGTCACAGTTGTCACAGATATTAAAATAAATTAAAAATTTAGATACACAGGTAAAATGGCCCTCAACAGGTGTTCTACAATACACGTAAGAACAAGTGTTGCATCTGTATCTCTGACACATGTATCAGTTTGAGTAACACACGATGGTTGCATGTTGTTTTGAAGTTGACTATAGATGAGTAAATGTATATCCAATGTTATTGTCTCGTTTATAAAAAAATCACAGGTTTTATGATTAGAAAGTTGTCAAGCTATATATGAATGATTTGTATGTTGAACGGGTGATATGTAAGGGTAGGCGGAATGTGTTTACGACCAGTGGCAGTAAAAATGTATAGGTTGAAATGAGGTTGTAATTTCTTCAACGTGTTGGTGTTAGAATTACTGATATGACCTAAGAAAGCCAATCACTGGAAAACTGAATTTGAACGTTTGTTGTGTGTATGGAGATTGTTTAGGAAAGGTTTAAAAGAAAAGATCTGTTTATAACTTAGCATTTAATACATTCATATATAAGTTAAAACTATTCAATCCCTTATACATAGGATGTTGACAATAGGATCAAACCTCATAGAGATGCTAAATATATCGTCAGTTTTTAGATTGTCAGATCAGGGAAGGCTTCATATAAAAAATATAATTATAGCTTAGTATGTAATACATTCATATATAAGTTAAAACTATTCAATCCTTTATACATAGAATGTTGACAATAGGATCAAACATCATAGAGATGCTAAATATATCGTCAGTTTTTAGACTTTCAGATCAGGGAAGGCTTCATATAAAAAATATAATTATAGCTTAGCATGTAATACATTCATATATAATTTAAAACTCTTAAATCCTTTACATAATTTATTAGGAAACTCAAGTACAAAAATTTGCACTTGTTAATTCTAGGCTGATTTACGTACCGAACCATAAAAATACTATATTTAAGCTTGTATTTATTAATTGGTACTGAACCACAACAATGCTATATCTTATACTTGTATTTATTAATTGGTACTGAACCACAACAATGCTATATCTTATACTTGTATTTATTAATTGGTACTGAACCACAACAACGTTATATTTTAAACTAGTATTTATTAGTTGGTATTGAACCACAACAATGTTATAATTTAAACTTGTATTTATTAATTGGTACTAAACCACAACAATGTTTTATTTTAAACTTGTATTTATTAATTGGTACTGAACAACAACAATATTATATTTTAAACTTGTAATTATTAACTGGTACTGAACCACATCAATGTTATGTTTTAAACTTGTATTTATTAATTGGTACTGAACCCCAACAACGTTATATTTTAAACTAGTATTTATTAGTTGGTAGTGAACCACAACAATGTTATATCTTAAATTTGTATTTATTAACTGGTACTGAACCACAACAATGTTATATTTTAAACTTGTATTTATTAATTGGTACTGAATCACAACAATATTATATTTTTAACTTGTAATTATTAACTGGTACTGAACCACAACAATGTTATATTTTAAACTTGTATTTATTAATTGGTACTGAACCACAAAAATATT
>NW_013669696.1:21130-40565 GCF_000517525.1 Limulus polyphemus
CCACAAAAATATTATATTTTAAACTTGTAATTATTAACTGGTACTGAACCACATCAATGCTACCTAGGTAAATTTTATCAATGCCAGCTATTCCCAAAGTATGTTTATAGACAGATGAAATACTTAGCCCTTTCGTTAACGTTGTTATAATGCTGTTGTAACTTCTTAATGTATTTTACTTAAATTCATAATTTTAACTTCTCTCAGTCTTACAGTTTTTTCATCAAGTTAATTCTGGTTTTGTATGAATTTAGTTGACTCTAGTCATATTAGCTTTTATTATATTTAGACAAAGCCATCACTGCATCCCTCAATCATATATTACTTTAAAAATTAAACCTGAGAAGCAAGATCTTCACCCCCCCCCCCCTATGCGAATGAAACATACGTTACAGGAAAATACACTCTATACACTTTTAGTTTTGACACTGCTATTACATGCTACATTAGTTCGGTCTATTTAAAGGTGAGTAATAGTCTTAGAAGTCGTGTTATCAAATATCGCAGCATTGTTGCGAATCCTGAATATAATAATATGCAGTATTTTATGTTTGACATAAAATAACGTTTAGATTCTATGGTGGGCTTACTATTTGCTCTTATTTGGTATTCTGTATCATGTAAGACTTTGGATTAGAACGGGTTCTTGAGATTTTGGTTGGGGCACGTGCAGATTGTGGTGTTGGAAAGCAGAAGTTCAACATAGATTAAGGTTCCTGAAGAATGTCCTTAGGGCAGAGCGGTCTTAAGAAGTGATCTAGTAAATGTAAATGAAATTATAAAAGTTTATGTTTCAAATAGAAAATGATGAGAAAGAAGCAGTTGTAAATTTATTATTGCTTTAAATGTAACTAAAAATGTGATGAGCAGTAGGCCTAACATGGAATTATTCTAAACATTAAATCCTGCAGTTAAATAAAACAAACGTGCTCATTGATAAAATCAAAAATCAAACACTCTGGAAAAACCTTATATATTTTTAAAAGGTTCTAAGTATCTTGTAATTTCAATTGTTATCTTATTTAATATCCTGAAGAAAATGTTAAGCATTTTTTTAATTATATATAAACTAGCTGGAGAATCCGTTCGTTGTAACAAAGGATAGGAAATTGTGATCCTTTTTTTTTCTTAACATAATAAACATTAAAAGTGCAATAAAAACACAGAAAAGTACCAATACTGGAAAAAAGACACACTGTTTTCAAGAATTCTAACAGTGGTGGTTATATAGTTCATTCTAATGCTGAGGGATTTACAACATTGGTAATTTTTACGAAATTAGATATAAAATTAGATAGGGGGTTCACCCACCCCCACCCCATGACCTTCCTCATGTCATTCCGTATCACTGTGTCAAGTTTGGTGCCGATTGATCAAGAAACGTGGGAACGTATAAGGAACAGATACACAGATGTACACATATTGACATTTATTGTATAGATTTATGAGGAAAATGGTTAAAATTACGTAGCTTATTTAACGCATTGTATGCCGAGAGCGAACTTTTACAAACATCTGAAGCGCATTGATATTACATACATTTTAATTACTTTCTATTCTACTAATTGTACCGAGCGCAAATTGGACCTATGGTAAATCCCCTGGTGTTGAAAATGGCAAGTCGGGTTAAAAACTGTGCGATACTAATAAATATTCCCGAGAGTTAAACTGTGAGCGCGTTAAAAGAATGACAGACAAACCCTTCATGTTGGGTGCTGCTAACTGGCTGTTGATAAGAATTACGGACGGCAGCAAATAGTCTTACTAGCTTTGTTATTGATACAAAAATACAGTACTTACTGAACACTCATAATGTTATTTTCACAACGTTTGAAATCCTTTAATTATCATAAGTATTATTAGTCGACATGTTAAGTATTTCGACGTGTTCAGAACATTATTTTTTATTATTTTACTAACCGCAGACTCTAATTTAATTTTTTGCTATTTTTTAAATTTGGAATTGTTTATTATCAAGACACGGTATTATATCCTGCGGCCAAAACGCTGTGTGTTATTAATAGGAGTGACAGTTTAGCGATTTTACACATTCAGTGAATGTGCTCTACTGGACCCTTACTTCACATACTATATTTCAAGGCAATCTATTAAGAAGTACACTAGATATAAAATCTCCAAATTTGATTGAATTTCTTCCTATTGTTTCTTCGCACCGAAAGTACGGAAACTATATTTGATAGAAAAACATACTTAACTTTTATTAATTTTTATTTCTAATTTGGTACACTGATAGATATTTAATACCTACAATCAGGTGTCAAGTTTGGTCTAAATATAAGTCACATGAGCAAAGTTATTCAACAAAAACCGATCAATGTTGGCCACAATTTTTGGGCACTCCTAATGAAGAAGTCATGTGATCTATCGGTCTAAACTTTCTACCACCTTAAGGTAGAAGTGGACAGCGTTTAGTTTTTTGTCCTTCGAATTAAGAACGGCTGATTTAGAGCAGCAAAACTATGTGATGAAAGCACGTGCAGATACATAAGTATTTGTTAGATTAGCAGTTTTAGCTCAAGTTTACAAAAAAAATAATACGGGTGGACGGTTATTATTGATTATTCCTCGCCAACTTTTAAATATGAATTTGCTAAATTTTATGAAATTCTTCTAACTTAAGAGCATTTAGCGTCACGTGACATTAGCTTAAGCAATTAGCGTTAATAATTATACTGAAACCGCTGTACCGAGTGTATGCCGATGATGACAAGAAACTGTTAATCTAAATTCCAAAGCATTACTGTAAAGGAAGTTATTAACACTGTTTTAGAGAGGAAAATTATCACCATATATTTTAAAGAATCTGACTGGTTCTGTAAAGTATAGGTCAGTTCCGAATAATAGGTTTGTGATCCCAAAGCTAATGTTGGTTATTATCGAGTGTCACTTTCTTACATGATGTAGTTTGATGGTGTGTATTTGACAAAAAATCATAATATCTAATCAAAACACCTTAGGTGTGAAAAATGTGCGGCCAAAAAAGGATTCAGCATGCGACTTAAAGGAATAAAATCAAAATTGGTAGCTACACTTATAGCATTAATACAAATTTTACAGCAAATATTCCTCCATTAGTTAGCTAGGCCGCACCTTTTTTTCACACCTAAGGTGTTTTTTATTAGATTAGTATTTACGGTATGCTCTAAATAAGCATCGATAGAAAATTAACTTTTTAGTTTAAATTTTGTTGAATTATTTCAGTTTTGGTTAACTCTAAGTTATATGGATTGTTGTATGGATGAGGCTCTTGACTAAAGACGCTTTTATTCAATTATCAGACAAATAGGGAAATCCGTGGTAGGTTTTGAAACCTCTATATACATTGTGAATTTGTTCGGTTATGTGGTCCCCAGCTGAACTGAGAGGATACCAGTCTCCCCCTCCCTTTCCAAGCCTTTTGTGAAATGACGTTTTTGCCTGAAAGCTTCTTGAGAATCAGAGACTCGGAAGTTGGTAAATTGACGTCACAGGCGAACAGACATAAAGACACAAGGCGCTTGATAAGGAATGAAGCATTAATAAGATTTATTCTCTTTCCCCGCAGCTCGACATGGCCAGGTGGTTAAGGCACTCGACTCGCAAACATGCTCGCCCTTTCAGCCGTGGGGGCGTTATAATGTGACGGTCAATCCCACTATTCGTTAGTAAAAGAGTAGCCGAAGAGTTGGCGGTGGGTGGGGATGATTAGCTGCCTTCCATCTAGTCTTATACTGCTAAATTAGGGACGTCTAGCGCAGATAGCCCTCGTGTAGCTTTGCGCGAAATTCAAAAAACAAACAAACAAACAATCTTTCCCCGTAAGTTCCCCCCCCCCGTGGGGTACAACAAGTGTTGTGACACTCGAGGCGAAGTGTCAAATATTTCGACCCCAGTCTTTTTTGTCCGAGAAGAAAAACCCAAAGGGTAGACTTTAAAAACATATTTTTATGTAGTATAAGTTTCTTACGCCCTCAAAGGAAGGCAATATACAACAAAAAAGTGTCTTAATATTAATATGAATTATTTTTCAGTAAATATTGTACCTAGGGGGGCCCACATATCAGCCATCTCCCTCGCAGATAGATTTGTTGATCGATCCCCCTGGATCAACTTAGTAGCGATAACCCCACTCCAGCGCAGTTTAAAACTAACCAAATAACAAATATTTGTGGGATCATTTTTCTATCAAAAAAACTGTTTAGAAACTAGTGAAGCTATTAAATGTTTTAGTGCATGTTTTCCCGCCTTTTGTGAAATGACGCTTCTGTCTGAAAGTTTTATGAAAATCAGAGACCCGAAAGCTTGTCGCTCGATAAGGAATGAAGCATCAGCAAGATATATTCTTAGTTTAAAATAAGTGCTGCTCGTTTTTCCACCTTACTTAACTATTACTTAAATCCACCTTACTTTAGCTGTGACTGTGTATTTGTTTGATACATAAGGCTACTTCCTGTGATGAATTTTCGAAACTTTTCATACTTACATGATTTTGGTTTGTTTGTTTTTTGCATTTATAATAATTTTTTCCAGTGCAGCATTTTGCTCTCAGTGATATTTTGCAACAAATGCCGATAATTTGATTCGTAAGCTCTAAATATTTCCCATCAAACCGATAGGACTAATCAAAAGGGCTATGGTTACTTATATTCACATGTTCAAGTTGGAAACATTTAAAACTCTTAGATAAGCCTATAAGAAGTAATAAGACCCCTGCCTGGGATATCGTGTGAGATAAGACAATGCACTTTATATAAGACCCAAAGTTCCCGCTTTACAAGAACTTTATTGACTTATCTCCAATTAGAAACTTGTTAGTTTTAAAAGTCTGCGTCATAATATTCAAAAGTCTGACCTTGTAATACTTTTTTTGTTTGAAAACACGACTTTTTCATGGCGTTTAAACACGTCTCTTGCTCAATGATATCAAGCTTGTAACTACTGCATCGTGACACATAAATTACCATGACTGAATGTGTTCTACCTCCTTCTTTCTGTGTCTTAATTTCATTTTAGCGTGTCATGCTGACCTTCTGGTAGTTAGGCTCATTTAGCGTATGTCGTAAATTACTTATGTAACTTTTTTTCTGTCTCTTTAGGTTAAGTTGTGCCTGTTATACAATGACTGTCACCTCAGGCTCCACACATTTTTCATTTCTATTGTAAAGATTTTTAAAAGATTTTTTCTTGTTGTTTTCTTTTAAGTGGCCGCTCCTGCAAGAGGTGTGAAGTGGAGAGATTCGTTTGATTGTGAACAATAAAGTCCTAACTAGAGATACAGAGATCACTGATACAAACGTGTTGATAAACTATAATAACGTAATTATTATTAGGCTTTGGTGAACATAGATATATAGATAATTATATAATAGATAGATAGTAAATAATGACTACGTAGATAGTAAAAGAATAGATAGATAGATATGCCTATAACGTTCGTACATTGGCGAATTAAACGCAGAAGAAAAGAAATTATCTAACTTAAGAAAATTAAGAACTGTTTCAGCACGTAAAACAGTATTTCCAGTGGAATGAATAACCATTCTACAACTATCGAAATGCTTTTCAACACGATGCAAGATAATGTTTCACATTTTCCGTCCTTACAATTTATATCTATATTATTTACAAATGCTATATTCTATTTTCACCCTACCATAGGTTTTATTTGTCAGGAAAGATGTATTTCTCTCTCCGTCTATATAAGCCCGTGAACAGCGGTAATTCTACGTGCTTACAACATTAAATTCCGGGGTTCGATTCCTCGCGATGGGCATGACAGAAAACCAAATGTGACTTTGCTCTAAAACAAACAATCTATATAAACTCTATCATAGTTAACCCTAATTAACAGGCTAGAAGCTACTCTGGCTATAACAGCCTACGTAAAACTTGCATACACTTAACGCTGGATAGATTCCTTGTTTTACATCTAGAACCAAAACACGTAATAAAAATAGATGTTTTCTACTGGCCGTAAGTGATCGTTAAAACATGATGAATATGACATTCAAACATTACGTTCCGAAAAAATGTTGACAAACCGTATAATTAAATCAAGACACTAAATAAATCCGTCTACAACACGTATATGACTATATTCGTTAATCATTGATAGCTAAGATTGATCCTGTCTCTTCGGACATCCTTGGGCCCAGCAGGCTAGGTGGTTAGGGCGCTCCACTCGCAATCTGAGGGTCGCGGATTCGAATCCCCGTCCCACCAAATATACTCGCCCTTTCAGCAGTGGGGGCGTTATAACGTGACGGTCAATCCCACTATTCGTTGGTAAAAAAGTAGCCCAAGAGTTGGTGATGACTAGCTGCCTTCCCTCTAGTCTTACACTGCTAAATTAGGGACGGCTAGCGCAGATAGCCCTCGTGTAGCTATGCGCGAAATTCAAAACAAACAAACAGACAACCAATCATACACCTTGCTTTCGTTAGAAAAGTATGGTCCTAAAGAGACAAACGGTAACTGTTTAAAGGTCTATAACAACACTTTTGTTTGCTGCTTTGGAATACTTCTTCTTTCGGCTTTTAAAATATTCACTATTTTTCTGAGACATCAAACGCGCGTGGGGCGTCATTAAACGTGATAAATAGTGGTGCGTAGGCTTAGACCACACACCAGAACATGCAAAATCAATGATTCGGAACATTGACGTCAGAGGTAGTCGAACTTGGGGATTGTAGACAGAAAGTAAAGTTACTTTATATGGATCCATATAACTTTCAACTTCCTCTAAGAATGAGGGCCAAGCTATTCATACAGGGAACTTTTGAACCTAACTCGCCTCTAGAAAATAATTTAATGAGATGGAACATCGCGCATCAAAATAAGTTATTGTAAATTATTCATTTATAGAGATTTATCTTCATCTTCAGCATTCAATAGTTCATGCCTATAGCCACTACACACGTAGCATTGAACTGTGGTGAAATAACACATCTATATACTCAAGCTTAGAACACCGCCAAAGGTGCTCATTATTCACAATCATATGGAAAACTTATTGGTTTTACTTCAAGATTTATCTTTAAAATTACCAGACCGTAGGGTTGTAACTAATAATCAACTGATTTCTTTCTTTTTAAATACATCTAATTTTGGCTTTGAGAATTTCATATAATTTGATTTGATATTTATGCCAGTTCTTAGAATGTGAAACTTACAGAGTTTTGTTATGAGAAACTGTCTTGAAAAACAATGAAGAAACTTCATTTTGTATTAGGGTTTCAATGTTGTTGATCAGAAAGCTCTATTCCATATACATCCCGTCGGTTTCGGCTTAATCCATATTCGTTACCAGATTTTATTTCACACCTTATCTTGCCGATTGCAACCTGCAATATTTAGTCATATTCACACATTCGATATAGTTATTTTTAAAGCTGAGCTTCTTAAATAATTATTCAGACCACATGAAATTAAATATATGGTGACAAGAAAGGACTGTTTTAATAACGCTAACAGGCTATAAAATTCCCGTAAGAAACAAAACATGAAGGATCATGTTCTGAGGAGAATTTAGCAAAACCCAGACTTTGGGAAGGGCAGAATCTAAAAAACTCGATAGATACGTTGTTTATAGGTGAGACTCCTCGGAGCTGCGCATACATGAAATTGTTTTTTTTTGTCATTTGTCTTTATGAATTACACCAAATAAATTCACACTTCTAAAGTATTTTTGGGTTCAAAATTATTGAAATAGAGCTCTAATTATTAGATTTACACGACTTAAAGATCCTCAGTTGGCGTAATACTGATATGGTTAAAACTGTATTAGTTTTTTGTGTAAACTAATGAGTTTAAATGCATTCAAACAAGTTTCTTTTATATATCCCACCTGAAATGTAACTTTCCACCCGCGTAAATAAATCATACTTTAAAGTTGAATGAGTTAATTCTGAGTACTTGCAGAGGTCGGTATTTTTTCTCATTTTAGACTCTGGACACGTCTGATAATTACTGGTACTTTTCACGCGTAAGATGGCAAGTTAACAACCTATGTGGCACGGTGACTAACGCGTACCACTTTCCTTCTTTTAATGGTGATCATGAAGTACTAATAAAATACAATACTGTGCAGAAATACCTAACAGGACAAGATGAAACGCGGAAGTTTGCACTTCGTGATGGCTGATAAGTAACATCAAATAGGTCATAACCTGTAGGTCAATAAGAGAAATATAAGAGCTCCATTAGCACGAATAATCGCTGTGAACAACATGTTAGAACAATTTAAATCTGTGACTCGTGCAAACATGGCAATAGAAACATGAATTTTTCTTAGGTATATCGATGTCCTTAACAAAGGGAAGGGTTTTGCTTGTAAACCTAATAATTTTCGAAAATATTTTATTGCAGAAGTTGAGAACTGTTTTTATAAAGTTACTGATATTAACAAAGTTAATATAATTAGAGATGAATGTAAAGAGTTAGTAAGTAATTATAAAGTTAATTTCAAGAAAAATGAAGATATACAGGTTTTAAAATCATTAAAAAAATTGGCATTGTAATCTGTAAATCTGACAAAGGTGCTCAATTAGTCAGCCAAAACAAAGATGATTATATCAATAAGGTTGAAGAGATGCTAGACAAGATATGTATGAAGAAGTTAATAAGAATCCTCTTAAAATGTTCACAAATTGGTAAAAGAAAAAGTCAAAGAATGTTGAAGTCTAACTTCGCAAGAGTACCTTTCTCCCCATCATGTCATACAAATTCACAAAAAATGTCGACTTTTTTATTCTTATGTGTATAGGTCCTTAAAGTTATGCTCTAAACGAGATTTAAACAATGAATTATTATTAATTAAGTATGTAGCATTAGATAGAGGTTTCTCGCCAAGTTTTGTAGATAGAGCTGTGAAGAAATTCGGAAGAATTAAGAATAATGATCAAAAAAGTAAACGAAAATCAACGTTTGATAGAATCAATAAAACTGAAATGTTATATTTGCCATATGTCCCTGGTTTATTTTGCCAAATCTTTCAGAAATTAAAAAAAATGTAAAAAATTTATTCCGATTTACAAACTAAGGATGTAATTATTCTAATGGAAAAAAACAACAACAGGTATTTATAAAATGTGGAAGTGTATACATCGGTCAAACTAAAAGAAATTAAAATTTAGAATAAACGAAAATAAGAGAAATGTTAAAAATCAAAGTGAAATTTCTGCATTAGCTAAACATGTAAGTCGTACTGGTCATTTCATTCGGTGGACAAAAACTGTTATCTTGGCTAAACTCAATGATATGACTACTAGAAATATCAGAGAATCTATTGACATAATTAAACACAATAACAATGGCCAAACTTTGAATAAGGATGTAGGGTTAGCAGGTCAAAAAATACACGGATGGCGTAACCTTCTTTAGGGTCTACCGTTTATTTATGTAGTAGTATGAGTCACATGATTAACATCCTTGGTATAAATACTTTTGTAACGGTTGTTTTTAGGCTTAGCACTCTTGAGGATGACGTGAACACGTTGAAACATATATAGTAGTTGTTTTGAAACCGTTAAACGATCTCAGAATAAAGATTTCAACTGTATACGTTAAAAACGTTGATCGTTTGAAAACTGTTAAACATTTTTAATATGTTATGAGATGCAGTATTGTTTACAATAAAAAAGGCTGACAGAATAGGCACATATTCTAAGACGCAATATTGTTTACAATAAAAACTGAAAGAATAAACATATATTCTAAGACGCAATATTGTTTACAATAAAAAACTGAAAGAATAAACATATATTCTAAGATGCAATATTGTTTACAATAAAAAACTGAAAGAATAAACATATATTCTAAGATGCAATATTGTTTACAATAAAAAACTGAAAGAATAAACATATATTCTAAGATGCAATATTGTTTACAATAAAAAACTGAAAGAATAAACATATATTCTAAGATGCAATATTGTTTACAAAAAAAGGCTGAAAGAATAAACATATATTCTAAGATGCAATATTGTTTACAAATAAATGGCTGAAAGAATAAACATATATTCTAAGATGCAATATTGTTTACAATAAAAACTGAAAGAATAACATATATTCTAAGATGCAATATTGTTTACAAATAAATGGCTGAAAGAATAAACATATATTCTAAGATGCAATATTGTTTATAATAAAAACTGAAAGAATAAACATATATTCTAGCATATTGTTTAAGATATAAGAGGGTTGAAAGAGTAAGCATACATGACCAGATTTAATTCACGAAGGATAACATGGCATATGGTACGTTAAAATAAACGTATAATTAAAGTCCATGTTTAAATTTATCATTTCTAGTTTTTCCTGCCTTTATGAGATTTCCGCCAAAAGTTGTCGTTTGCTTTGTGGCAAAGCCACTGGGCTTTCTGCTGTGTCCACCGTGGAAAATGAAACCTCGGAATTTTTAACGTTGCAAGTCCATGCATTTGCCGCTGATCCATTTGGGGACTGCCCCAAAAGAAGCGAATAATTTAAAAATCAGAAAATGTGTGTGTGATAATCAAGGTACTATAACATATAACACAGTGGTATGTGTGAAAAGTTCGAGACAAAAACATTTAGTCTCTTTCCAGGTGTGTAATAATCAAGGTACTATAACATATAACACAGTGGCATATGTGTGAACAGTTCGAGACAAAAAACATTTAGTCTCCTTCCAGGTGTGTGATAATCAAGGTACTATAACACAGTGACATATGTGTGAACACTTCGAGACAAAAAACATTTAGTCTCCTTCCAGGTGTGTGATAATCAAGGTACTATAACATATAACACAGTGGTATGTGTGAACACTTCTAGATAAAAAACATTTAATCTCCTTCCAGGTGTGTGATAATCAAGGCACTATTTTTCGTTCATTAACATCTTTCTTCAACATCCCTAGCGCCTACCTAGTTCTAGAAGCAACCATAATTCTATCATTATTTCTTGGAGCAAAAGAGTCTTAACGAATTTTAACTATTATATTATTATTCTATGCAAAATGTAAAAAAGAGAGAAAAAATCATGATTCTAGTGTAAACGATGTTATTCTAAAATTCGTGGTTAAATCAGCATATTTTTGGGTATCATCTCAGTCTGAGAATCATTATATTCTACCAGCCGTATTACTGTCTCAGACCTAAAACTGTAGTGTTACTCAAGCATTTTCCATTGAACTGTCTAAGACTAAAGGGCCTGAGAAGGCCAGGAGGTTAGGGCGCTTGTTTCATAATCTGCGGGTCGCGGATTCGAATCCCCCATCCCACGAAACATGCTCATCCTTTTAGCAGTGGGGACTTTATTAAGTGATGGTCAATCCCACTATTCGTTGGTAAAAGAGTAGCCCAAGAGTTGGCGGTGGGTGGTGATGACTGCTAAATTAGGGACGGCTAGCGCAAACAGCCCTCATGGAGCTTTGCGCAAAAATTCAAAACAAACAGACTAAAAACTGTAGTGTTACTCAGGCATTTGACATTGTATTATCTTAGAATGAAAGCTGTAGTGTTATTCGGGCACTTTTTATTATAATGTTTTAGACAAAACTTCGAGATGTTAAGTTTAAGTTACAAGTTACTAACTACTGTGTTAGACTATTATTCGAACTGTTTCGTTTAACAAACGTCAACACATTAGGCTTAACTCTTATTGCTATATTTTTGTAGGTGTCCCTTTTATTTTAGAGTTTGTGATGGATAACTTAACAATAATATAATGAACTACATAGCAATAGTTCAGTGCACTGTCTGAGTTTGAAATTTGCTGAATTTGATGAGAAAATCGCCAGAATACTGTTTTAATTTGAGGGCTGTGATGTTTGGTCAGATACCCATGTTACCATTCCAGTCTTGAAGATACGATGTTCAATCAGGTGCGAAGAGACTATCGCCATCTATGAACAACATTCAGAAACTGCATTTCCTCTGTTTGCCACTGAGTGCCAGTATCTTCTAAACTAACTATAGCCATAAAAAATGTCTTGCAGTCACTTTCTTCTCCACAAAGTTAGCCATTGAAATAAAGCCAGTCTCACTGTTTGACTTACCACGAGTAATGTTATTTATATAGAACAAAGTCCGTTATTTTTTGTATAGTTATTCAGTAAGGAAGATATAAACAGAATTTCACCTCTCTCGTGACTTCTTTCAGTCGTTCCGTTTTTAAATCCTTAAAATATCGACAATCATGAAACTAAAATATGGTATTAAAATAGTTAATAAGTTTGAATGGTACTGTACTTCCTTAAACGCCCCTGGTGGCTAAGCGGTAAACGTTAGACATCGGGGTTGGATGTGGGCTGTTTGTTTGTAGTTAAGCACAAAGCTGCACAATTGGCTATCTATACTTTGCCCACCACGAGTATCGAAACCCGGTTTCTAGCGTTATAAATCCGCAGACAATACCGCTGTGCCACTGGGAGCACACTGTGGGCAGAAAATAGATAACTCACTGTATAATTTTGTGTTTAATAGCGAGCAAGTAAAAACTCTGGAAGCTATTTTAATAACTGTTGAGTGTGTTTCTTGACAATTTAAAATAGCCATAGCAAAAACAAAATAAAACTATAATCTAAACAAAGTCGGATTTTAATAGCATATGAAGACGAATTACTATATATAATAACAAAATATATTCTAAAAAAGGTTTAATATTTCCAAACAAATATGCTTAAAATATCTATGTTTGAGAGGCCAGGAATACTATGTCATAGAAATAAAATATTGCTAACAAATCGTTATAAAGACACGTTGTTGAAAAGTTAAGATTGTTGAGTGGTCTTAAAAAATTATTAGGCTTGAGTCTAAGGTTTAAGATTGTTGAGTGGTCTTAAAAAATTATTAGGCTTGAGCCTAAGGTTTAAGATTGTTGAGTGGTCTTAAAGAATTATTAGGCTTGAGTATAAGGTTTAAGATTGTTGAGTGGTTTTAAAGAATTATTAGGCTTGAGTCTGAGTTTTAAGATTGTTGAGTGGTCTTAAAGAATTATTAGGCTTGAGTCTAAGGTGTCATTGTGAAGAGACATTGTTAAGCACTTTAGTTAATGTAGTAAGTGAAATCTTCCTTTCTTTAATGAGAGATTTGGATTGGACAATAATATGCACTGAGTTTCCTGTATTTGCACACGAATAAGAACATTATTTGCGAAAATGACTTGAGAAGTCTTGAAATCTATTTTTATTGGCTGGACTCTCAGATGTTGTATACTTTGACCTTAAAGAAAGTCAAATGAAACATAAACATATTTTTACAAATTAATTCAGAATGAAAAATAAGCACACTTTTACACAAGAAATTCAGCATAATATCTAAACACATTTTTAGAAAATAAATTCAGTATGAAATACAAACACGTTTTTAAAAATGAAATCAGGGTGAAATATAAACACATTTTTAGTAAACAAATTTATTACGAAAAATATACATATTTTTAGAAAAGAAATTCAGTATGGACAATAAACAGGTTTTATTTTAGTTTGCTTGGTTGGTTGTTGTTAAGTGCAAAGATACATAATGGGCTATCTGTGCAGTGCCCACCGCGAGTATATAAACCTGATTTTTAACATTATAAACCTTTATACTTTCCGGTGAATCACCGAAGAGGGAGGTACGTTGGTTAGATTCCTCTTGTATTCATGTGATCACCATCCATAAATGTATCGAATTATTTAATATCCAATATTAACTAATGGTTTATATTTAATTGTTAACTCGTTTTTTGACATAAAACAATTTATAACTAATATACAAAGTGAAATAGTGGATAATTAATTCGATTTTATATATAAAATTAAAGTTTTCGAATTACATATCATCATTACAGTTAACATTAAAGCTTCCGAGTTACATATCATCATTACAGTTAACATTAAACCTTCCGAATTACATATCATCATTACAGTTAACATTAAACCTTCCGAATTACATATCATCATTACAGTTAACATTAAAGCTTTTGAAGTACAGTTAACATTAAAGCTTCAGAATTACATATTATCATTACAGTTAACATTAAAGCTTCCGAATTACATATTATCATTACAGTTAACATTAAAGCTTCCGAATTACATATCATCATTACAGTTAACATTAAAGCTTCCGAATTACATATTATCATCACAGTTAACATTAAAGCTTTCGAATTACATATCATCATTACAGTTAACATTAAAGCTTCCGAATTATATATCATCATTACAGTTAACATTAAACCTTCCGAATTACATATCATCATTACAGTTAACATTAAAGCTTTCGAATTACATATTATCATCACAGTTAACATTAAAGCTTCCGAATTACATATCATCATTACAGTTAACATTAAAGCTTCCGAATTACATATCATCATTACAGTTAACATTAAACCTTCTGAATTACATATCATCATTACAGTTAACATTAAAGCTTACGAATTACATATCATCATTACAGTTAACATTAAAGCTTCCGAATTATATATTATCATTACTAAGAAGTAATTTTTAGCACAAAATTTGAATGTAATTTTTACGTGTGTCTATTGGCTATCACATGTTAGTTGTCTTAAACCACTACAAAAGTCAAAATGTTTCAGTCAAAGCCTGTCAAGACAATAATGTATTAAAACCTTTACATAAAATAATAATAATAATCTTTTATTTGCAGTTGAGAGTAGAAAATGGTGCAATATACACCATTTTGAAAGTATCACTGTTTTATTTTATCATCGTTACAGTCAAAACAACTTCGAAATTTTCTTTTAAATTTTATCCAAGCATTTATGACACTCGCACCTAGCTTATGCTGCAAACCAGACGTACACATATTATACAGCAAACATTTAAAAATGTTGTCCATAATACGTATGAAGTGAGTATAATTTTTACAAAGCTGTCAACTTTAACTCTTAGTGGTCTTTAAAATTCCAGCAGTAATTATTTTTAACACAAGTTTTGCCATACATCAGATATATAAAAGGCGTCTCGATATTATATTTCATAATTATTCGTCGTTTTTCACATTCAGTAATTTGTTTAATATTGTTATTTTTGGTAAATCTGAACTTAGAGTACATTTTTTGTTTTCCTGGATATTATTCTAAGTTGTCCATCACAGTAAGTGTAGTCTGTTGAAATCCAAGCGCTTATCAGGAATAAGTATAGAAAAAAATAATGAATCTCTCTGAAATAGTCCCATGCTGTTACCGCATATGTAGACCGAGTTTTTTCCAATCGATACGGAGAAAGATTGGTAGTAAAAAAAAGGTATAATATTGTTATAGACAACCAAACTTACAATGTGATCACAAGATATAAGAATATAAAGTATTCTGTCTGGTCAAAAGAAAAGCTTTGTGCGAAATCACACAAACTAATGGAAGTATATTGAAAGACTTGTTAATGTTACATGTTAATACAAACGAAAGCATATCCAAAAACCTGTTTCTCGAAGTTGTTTTGTGTTTTTACTAAACACAGCCGGTTCATCCTCTTACTTAATGTAAATCATCATGGACTGACCATATCAACTTATCAACAAAAGTTGAATACAGGTTTCAAATCAACTTATCAACAAAAGTTGAATACAGGTTTCAAATCAACTTATCAACAAAAGTTGAATACAGGTTTCAAATCAACTTATCAACTAAAGTTGAATACGGGTTTCAAATCAACTTATCAACAAAAGTTGAATACATGTTTCAAATCAACTTATCAACAAAAGTTGAATACAGGTTTCAAATCAACTTATCAACAAACGTTGAATACATGTTTCAAATCAACTTATCAACAAAAGTTGAATACAGGTTTCAAATCAACTTATCTACCAAAGTTGAATACAGGTTTCAAATCAACTTATCTACCAAAGTTGAATACAGGTTTCAAATCAACTTATCTACCAATATTAAGTTCTGAATGTTAAATTAACTTATTTACCAAAGTGAAATATAAACCTTAACTCAACTTATCTGCCAAAGTTAAATTATAGTTCTCAAATCAACCTATGTATCAATTTTGAGTTTAATACCAAATTAATTTATCTACTAAAGTTAAATATGTATTTTAAAACAACTTATCTACCAAAGTTGAACCTGGATCTTAAGTCAACTACATACTATATGTTGAATCTGTATCTTAAGTCAACTACATACAATATATGTTGAATGTGGATCTCAAATTGGGAATTTAAAAATATTATAACATGCTTACATATACGTAAAACCGTTCACATAATGCACAAGACCTTATTAAGTATAATTTTAACCCTCAAGTTATGTGAGCCAAAATTTTATAAATAAATACGTTTATCATTTCACTCATCCATTACAGTATCAAATTAGAGTCGATATTTGTAAGGCCCAGCTCTGATGTCTTTACATTGTGGTATTTTCAGATAACACTGATTACTCCCTTAGAGCGACAATATAGATCCTCTAAATAATTAGATTCGTCAATATATTTACTGCAAAATAATTCTGCATTCTCAGGCTAACTGAGAGAAGTAAAGAGAGATTGAACACAAATGTATAACCACAATGAACAATCTTTATTCTAGCAAACGCAGTAAAAAAGAACCTGCCAAAACACTCATTCGAATTTCTTGAGAATTAGGTTTGAAGTCATTCCGACTTATTCTGGTGAGGTCGTAAGCAAGATTAACTCTGTTGTGAATGTATTCCTTACTGGATAAATCTCACGTTACTTATTTATCGAGTTAACATCAGACTTATCCAAAGTGACTGACGCTACTCACGTGAATTGTTGTTCTAAATGCAACTCAAGATAGATCATTACATCGAGAGATCACCTGATTGCTAAGGCAAACTATAACCATCTAGCTTCACAAACGACGTGTAATTTCATAACTATCAGAACCACGGAAATACAAATGTGATACCCTAGATAAATAACACAAAACAATAGGTAGTTAGAGCAAAAATAATTTAAAGACCTTCTTGACCTCTGTGTCATGGGAAACTGCAGATCCCTGCATATTATTGTAATAATATGATAACATTTAAGCTCCAATATTGATAGTGTAAAAGCACTAGGATGGTAATATTTAAGGTCCAACTTTACATTATTATATTAGTATGTTAATATTTATAGCTCCACTTTGATATATTTACATTATCATATTAGGATGGTAATATGTAAGGCCCAACTTTACATTATCATATTAGGATGTTAATATGCAAGACCCAACTTTACATTATCATATTAGTATGTTAATATTTATAGCTCCACTTTAGTATATTTACATTATCATATTAGGTTGGTAATATGTAAGGCCCCAACTTTACATTATCATATTAGGATGGTAATATGCAAGGCCCAACTTTGGTGCAATACACTGGTATTTGTATTTTGTGTGTATGTGATTATACAAACCACTTTTTAAAGTTTTAGTTAGATATGGTGTTTTCAATCAACAAAAATAATAACACAGATACGGAAATATGAGGTCTATTATATAGTGACATCATATTCACAAGTATACTAGCGGTTGTGTATCCATGCTGTGTGGCCTTTAGATGATAGATTGTTTATTGTCATTGAGATTCCACAGCTTTCATCGGTATGCGAGTTTATCTTGATCCAATCTTTTGTGTAGCCTGTAATTGCATGCTGCTTTAGTGACTTTTCCAGACTAGTAGTTGTTGAAATCTAACCTTCCTTTGTTCCCATAGCCATATAATTATCTCGTCATCATCTTCTCTTGTAAGGACAAACGACTCAAACGGTTTGAACGTAATTTCTCCCGATAATGAATGGGGCCACTCTTCAAAAGCTTTCAAATCTCTACTGTTATATTTTGGGGCTTAACTGTTGATTATTAGTAAAAAGTTGAGAGTGTGAAATTATTGGTTTTTTATAACAATGGCGAAACTCACACAGAAATATAGAAGAAAGTAAAATATCATTTTATCTATTAGTACACATACCGAAGTATTTTATTTCTTGCTCCGGATAAACCTAGACATCACATCCAAATGGCTTTTAGTTTCCTACTGGCAACATATAACAGCTTTAACACGGCACAATCAGAGCTAAGAAAGAACAATAATGACGTATGCAGCAAACTACCAGTTATATTGACGAAATTCTAATTTATCACATCCTTCTTTTTTCGTCAGTGAAAAATGTATTTAGTATTCACATATATAAAGTGTACATACGCTACAAATAAATGTTATTGTAAAAAAATAATTTCAATATACAGAAATAAAAAATAAAAATAGAAACGGAAAACAAATTAAGTGAAACTGGTGCAAACAACGAAGCATCTGAAATATTGAATGAAATTTCTTAAACAATGTTGTATTTTACCGTACTTCAACCTATCGGCTTAAACAATGTTGTATTTCACCGTATTTTAATATATTGGCTTAAACAATGTTGTATTTCACCGTACTTTAACCTATCGGCTTAAACAATGTTGTATTTCACCGTACTTTAACCTATCGGCTTAAACACTGTTGTATTTCACCGTACTTTAACCTATCGGCTTAAACAATCTTGTATTTCATCGTACTTTAACTTATCGGTTTAAAAAATGTTGTATTTCACCGTATTTTAATATATTGGCTTAAACAATGTTGTATTTCACCGTACTTTAACCTATCGGCTTAAACAATGTTGTATTTCACCGTACTTTAACCTATCGGCTTAAACAATGTTGTATTTCACCGTACTTTAACCTATCGGCTTAAACAATCTTGTATTTCATCGTACTTTAACTTATCGGTTTAAAAAATGTTGTATTTCACCGTACTTTTATCTATCGGCTTAAACAATGCTGTATTTCACCGTACTTTAACTTATCGGCTTAAACAATGTTGTATTTCACCGTACTTTTATCTATTGGCTTAAACACTGTTGTATTTCACCGTACTTTAACCTATCGGCTTAAACAATGTTGTATTTCACCGTACTTTAACTTATCGGTTTAAAAAATGTTGTATTTCACTGTACTTTTATCTATCGGTTTAAACAATGTTGTATTTCACCGTACTTTAACCTATCGGCTTAAAGAATATTGTATTTTACGGTACTTTAACCTATCGGCTTCAAGTATCTGGTATTTCTAATGCTGTTAACGTACTGAAGTTGCTGTGGAAAAGTTATTCAAACTGATAAGAATGAGCAAGTGAATTTCTGCTACCCATCATCTTTACGTCTGAAAGTAGAGAATAGCAAACATCACGTATAGGGACAACATGAACTGTGATAATTGGAGACAGCATGAACAATAGGACGTCACAAATCTATAGTGATAATATGAACTTTCCCAGTTGGAGGCAGCATGAACAGAAGGATGTCACAAATCTAGAGTGATAATATGAACTCTCCCAGTTGGAGGCAGCATGAACAGAAGGATGTCACAGATCTATAGTGATAATATGAACTCTCCAGTTGGAGGCAGCATAGAACAGAAGGATAGTACACATATATAGTAGACGATAAT
>NW_013669696.1:41515-47646 GCF_000517525.1 Limulus polyphemus
ATAATGAACTATCCCAGTTGGTAGGCAGCATGAACAGAAGGAATAGTCACAGATCTATAGTGATAATATGAACTCTCCTAGTTGGAGGCAGCATGAACAGAAGGATGTCACAGATCTATAGTGATAATATGAACTCTCCCAGTTGGAGGCAACATGAACGGAAGGATGTCACAAATCTATAGTGATAATATGAACTCTTCCAGTTAGAGGCAGCATGAACAGAAGGATGTCACAAATCTATAGTGATAATATGAACTCTCCCAGTTGGAGGCAACATGAACAGAAGGATGCCACAGATCTATAATGATAATATGAACTCTCCCAGTTGGAGGCAGCATGAACAGAAGGATGTCACAGATCTATAGTGATAATATGAACTCTCCTAGTGGGAAGCAGCATGAACAGAAAGATGTCACAGATCTATAGTGATAACATGAACTCTCACAGTTGGATACAATACGACGTCATCGATATCTGCATTCAGTCAGCTTATTAATCTCTGTTATTACAATACTGATGCCTGACCCTCCACTAAACCTTCCTAATCAAAGTTACTTTCCTAGAAACGTAGCATCTGTAAACTTCCTAATCAGAGTTACTTTACTAAAAACGTAGCATCTATAAATATTGTTCCAAGTTACATGTCTTTTCTTTTTAAGATATGTCCAAGTTATTTCATATTAAATTAACGGATAAAAATAATCAGCTTTCAGGATTAAGATTCACCGAAGTCCTAGTTGGTTAAACTATCACATACGTTTATTGCACAAACATTATATTCAGAGTTCTGTTAAGTTAGGCTTCACTAAGTACATCAGTAAGTAGATCAAACATGAGCAGTTCTTTCGATTCTTTATAATTATTCAGGCTTCTCACAACTACATTAACCCTTATATACCGTACATAGCGGTATATAAGGGTTAATGTAGTTGTGAGAAGCCTGAATAATTATAAAGAATCGAATAAACAATATGTCTGACATCACTATAACTGACTGTAAACAACATGAGAGTTCTGTTAATTACATAGTTTAACACAACTCTCTTGTTGTTTACAGTCAGTTATAGTGATGTCAGACATATTGTTTATTCGATTCTTTATAATTATTCAGGCTTCACACAACTACATTAACCCTTATATACCGTACATAGTCACTAAACTGTTTTATGTTTCATCTAAACATCCGAACCATATACACAGTTTTTATCTATTAAAGATCTCTCTCTGAGTAAGAGTTTTTGTTGTCGTTCTTCAACTACTTGTGCAGATTAATAGTGATAGATTTGTGTGAACGGATGGTGAGATATACAGAATCTCCACAGTATAGATACTTTTGAAAATATTAGCCAGAATTTAAAATTTAAGTCATTCCTATGGGGTTTTGTGACAATGAGAGTCAATCCCACTAATCCATAGAGATGAACACCGGCAGAGCTAATCGCTGTGACTAGAAGGATAACAGCTGCTTCTGTATTTGGACAGTGATAAAAATCACGTAGTACACAGCTGCTTCTAATTTTAGACAGTGATAATATCACGTAGTCCAAGAACATTGGATGAAGAAAAACATATATTCAAACACTTGATTTACAAATTGTTATATGAAACATGTTAACATTTGAACATAGACATTATTTTCTTGTGGACACCATATACGTATAGCAGTTCAATTTGTCTAAATAATAGCTTTCTATGTTATATAAAACACTATTCTTTAGAGATTTGTTATTTCAGTTTTGCTTTTCGCACGAGTCCGGTTCGATATGTTATGAAAAGGTCAGTTTGATTTTGGTTTATATCTTCGTTGAAAACAAAATTTTGAGAATGTAAAAAAAATTAACTAATATATATAGTAGAATGTGTTGTTTGTATTTTCTACTGATTTTGTGTATTTCATTTATAGGTTTGAAAATAACTTCTTTGATACCGAAAAATAGATCGTCTCTTCTAGGAATCGATATGAGTGATTAGATGCTATTTCTTATAGTTTGCCTTTCATACCAGATTTATATTATTTATTTATTCGCTATCTATATTTTCTCGCCTCCGATTCGAGCTTGACATCCCTTATACAGCAGGTGAGTGTTATACACCTTGAGCAAAAGGGATCTTTGTAACAAGTCAACCATCACAAAATCCCCGTCCCGCCAAACATGCTCGCCCTTTCAGATGTGGGGGCGTTATAAAGTGACGGTGAATCCACTATTCGTTGGTAAAAGAGTAGCGCAAGAGTTAGCGGTGGGTGGTGATGACTAGCTGCCTTCCCTCTAGTCTTACACTGCTAAATTAGGGACGACTAGCGCAGATATCCATCGTTTAGCTTTGCGCGAAATTCAAAAACAAACAAACAAACAAGTCAACTATCAGAAATTCATTTTCTTTCCTAGATAAACATTTACTGAAGTTATCACGCTGACGTAGTAGAAATATCTTAATGCCCTCTTTCGTTTTAGATAAGTCATCGGCGTTTTAATTTATTTAAGCTAAGAGCCGAGCATCCCATAGGAATTCAATTTTGTTTCTAATCTTCGAGCTATTGTGCCTCTGCTTTACTCAGAAGAGCAATCATTCTCTTGTAAGATAGTATCCATGGTAACCTGAACTACAGTCATATTATCTTCATACTTTCCAAGACTTAATGAGGATGAGAATCAGACGTTTAACATATTAAACAGCGCTTGTTCATATGTATAATATCAAAAATTAGAAATAATACTTCGTTAAATAGCTGTACAGTAGTATAAGATTTATTAAAAACTGGAAACAGCCCTAAAACAAGAAACTGTACGTGTTTCAGTAGCCACCATCATAAGAAGTCAAGTAGATTCTCTTTTTTATGGTTATCACCTGTTTTTAATGAGTCTTATCTACTGTGTAATTACTTAAAGATGTGTTATGTTTAATTGTTAATATAAATTAGTAGTTGAATTGAAAATTTCGTAATAGTTCTCCTCAGTATAATTGTAACCACTCCATATGTATATTGTCTAAAAAAAAACAAGATAAGTAAAGTAGAAATGAACAGAATACCAGCATATTTATTAATTTGTACAATAAACAGTTCCATCATCTTTCTTCTCTGCTAAAATTCTGTTACTTTCAAGAAATAAATCATCACATCTTCTTCGTATTAAATGTAGACCCGTCATTCATGTTTTTGTTCTTTGTATATTTACTTTGTACACATTGGCATCACATTGGCCTCTACAGGATTTGAGTTGCGTGAAAAAAAACTAGGTATTCCCACTTCACAATGTTCTCTCCATATTCACCGTCTTTCCTTTCAAGAGATCTTGTGTGTTTTTGAGGGATCAGTCTTCACAAAGCTTAGTTATTGCATTACATGTCCATCTGTATTCCTTTCACAACTAAATAGCTAATGTTTTCAGGACAAAATACCCCTAACATCTAATGTAGGTCGCATTTTGCTTTTTACACGAACGTTTGAAAACGCTCGATTAATTTAAAAGCTTTTGTCCGATATTTTTCATATCTTGCTTGTTGTTAGTTGTTGATGGTCCTTTAGATTCATTATGCTAGGACTTACTTATTGTATATTATTTATTTCTTCTACTTCTTTTTTCACATCGCTATTTCGGTTTATATTCACTAGATTTATTGGAAAATGATGACCACTAACAGCTGATTATAAAATAATTCCTCAAGAAATGCTTTTGATGACAGCATCAACAATTTTGGTGTCCTTTCATTAGAACAACTGTTCTGGGTACTGACTTGTCGACAATAGATCGTTATCAGTCTCATTAACATGATTCTGTACTACTATTTCATACTGTCATTTCCACTGTAATCGGTTTATACAAAGGACAGCCATGTCAATCTTAAGCTGCACACCTCGACAAATTTTCCACACACCCTCTAATGTACATGGGCGACGACTTTCAAGATAAAGGTCTCAAAAGTCCGTTGGAACTGCACTGAAGGCTTGACATTAGAACTGTATTAAAGACTTGACAGATAGTTGTGATTCCAGCTTTTTGGCTCTCTTTATATAAAGAAAAACAGCTACTTGCTTTAGATACAACTGAAAGCTTGTAAGTCTTAGTCAACTTAAAATGATTGTTTATCACCTTGTTAATAGAAAATATGCCCTGCTTCATCGCAATGGCTATGCGGGTCGGAAGGCTCTCTTTCGTAAGCATAGTTTTCACTTCATGGATAACGACGTTGCACCCGATTGATTTAAGGCATTTATATGGTGTCTAGTATGGTACTGAATGTGTGTTTCCTCTTTTGTGGAGAATAATGAAGGCTTCATTGCTCAAAATTATATGTCAATTGGTTCTACGTCTTTCAAAAGTCTCATTATACGAACATATTTCCTGTGGAAGGGCTGTGACATATTCATCCAGCTATAGTTCCGGGTCAAATTAATGTTTTTAATAATGACATATTTTCATATAAGCAACTATTATTTGAAATATATGTAAACATACATACTGTTCCTGTTCGTGGCCATATTTGAAAATATTCAGAAATTGTATGACTTCAAAATATATTACTTTCACCTCTTTCGTTTGATGTATAAAACCACATATAGATTTTCTTAACGTATTTTTGCTGTGAGAATCAGGTGGACCAAAAAACATATACTAAATTAGCATTATATAATTTTCCATTGCTAGTTAGTTCCCTTTGTGGCGAAGTAGCCAACTTTCAACCATAACCAACAGTAAGTTCCCTTTGTGGCGAAGTAGCCAACTTTCAACCATAACCAACAGTAATATTTCTGCTTTTAGTAGTGAAATAATTAACTTCCTTTCTAAACCACCAATAATAGAAAAGACGTAGTGATCAGTATACAAGTTTTAAGTATCTACAATCAATTTTAAACATGTTCCCGTGCATCAGTTCGTGCATAGGTTTAGTACTTTAACATCACAAAGAATTTGTATTCTAAACTGTCTGGAAAACGTTACTTACTTTTCTCTGTTTAAACGCCCCACCCCAGTGGCACGGCGGTATGTCTGCGGACTTACATCACTAGAATCCGGGTTTCGACACCCGTGGTGAGCAGAGCACAGATAGCCATTGTGTCGCTTTGTGCTTAATTACAAACAAACAAACAAGCTCTGTTTAAAACACAATTATTTACTTCAACGTTTTCAGCTAGGACGAGAACAAAACGTTTTGTGAATCTTTCTAAAATTTCCATTTTCTTAGAACTTGATGTGTTCAGTTGTTATTAAACCATACTCTTACCAGTATAGTATAGAATGAAAGAAAGATACAAGTTCCATCTTGTTCTTTTTCATTCTATATTTTGTAATATTCCCTTATTTATGTTAGTATTTTAGACACAGTTTGAACGCTAAGGCTATATATCTGTGGTTCTAATGGTTATACGTCATTAAACCAAAATATATATAAATATATTTGTCATGTTTGTTCTTGTGAAGAATTATATATTTTAGACACTTTAAAACAATATGTAATAAAGATGAGCCTCTAGTGGCAGAGCGGTATGTCTGCGGACTTACAGCGCCAGAAACCGAGTTTCGATATCCGTGGTGAGCAGTGCACAGGTAGCCCATTGTGTAGCTTTGTGTTTAACTTCAAACAAACAAGTAACGATTATTAGTTTATCGAGACGATACAGTTACAAATAGTTTCTCCCCGTGACGGTAAAGTTACAAATAATTTCTCCCCGTGACGATACAGTTACAAATAGTTTCTCCCCGTGACGGTACAGTTACACATAGTTTCTCCCCGTGACGATACAGTTACAAATAGTTTCTCCTCGTGACGATACAGTTACAAATAGTTTCTCCTCGTGACGATACAGTGACAAATAGTTTCTCTTCGTGACGATACAGTTACACCATAGTTTCTCGCCGTGACGATACAGTTACAAATAGTTTATCCTCGTGACGATACAGTTACAAATAGTTTCTCGCCGAGACGGTACAGTGACAAATAGTTTCTCCTCGTGACGATACAGTTACAAAGAGTTTCTCGCCGTGACGATACAGTTACAAATAGTATCTCCTCGTGACGATACAGTTACAAATAGTTTCTCCTCGTGACGATACAGTTACAAATAGTTTCTCCTCGTGACGTTACAGTTACAAATAGTTTCTCCTCGTGACGGTGCAGTTACAAATAGTTTC
>NW_013669696.1:47998-56616 GCF_000517525.1 Limulus polyphemus
ATTTCTCGCCGTGACGATACAGTTACAAATAGTTTCTCGCCGTGACGATACAGTTACAAATAATTTCTCGCCGTGACGATACAGTTACAAATAGTTTCTCGCCGTGACTTTACAGTTACAAATAGTTTCTCCTCGTGACGATACAGTTACAACTAGTTTCTCGCTGTGACGGTACAGTTACAAATAGTTTCTCCTCGTGACGATACAGTTACAGATAGTTTCTCCCCGTGACGGTACAGTTACAGATAGTTTCTCCCCGTGACGATACAGTTACAACTAGTTTCTCGCCGTGACTTTACAGTTACAAATAATTTCTCCCCGTGACGATACAGTTACAAATAGTTTCTCCCCGTGACGGTACAGTTACAAAGAGTTTCTCGCCGTGACGATACAGTTACAAATAGTTTCTCCTCGTGACGATACAGTTACAAATAGTTTCTCCTCGTGACGTTACAGTTACAAATAGTTTCTCCTCGTGACGGTGCAGTTACAAATAGTTTCTCGCCGTGACGATACAGTTAAAAGTATTTTATCGCCGTGACGATACAATTAAAAGTAGTTTATTGCCGTGACGATATAGACACAAATAGTTTCTCATCGTGACGGTACAGTTACAAAGAGTTTCTCGCCGTGACGATACAGTTACAAATAGTTTCTCCCCGTGACATACAGTTACAAATGGTTTCTCCTCGTGACGATACAGTTACAAAGAGTTTCTCTGATACGTATTTACCTAGAGGATTGATGTTTAATATTTATTGTCCAACACAAGTTTGAGTGATAGAGCTAGTTTAAAATATCTGAAACAAACAAACTTTAACCTCCTCAGTTGTTCCTTTCCAAATATGTAAGGGCATTAGTATATCTTGTTAATCTTCAGTTAGTGAATAATATGTTAGCACTGTCCAACTTGAATTTTGTTGTACTAATCTTTCATTGCGGATCACGGGTTCGAATCCCCGTCATTCAACATGCTTTCCCTTTCAATCGTGGGGGAGTTATAAATTACGGTGAATCCAGCTATTCATTGGTAAGAGAGTACCGAGTAGCCCCAGAGTTGGCAGTGGGTGGAGTTGACTAACTGCATTTTTAAAGTTTAACCCTAACGAATTAGGAACGACTAGCGCAGATAATTCTCGAGTAGCTTTGCGCAAAATTCAAAACAAACCAAACCTGTCATTGACGAAAATATGATTATTTCGCCTTTAGTTTTAATAAAATCATCACTTATTTAAGTTTAGCTCTAGAGTTGTTTATTAATACACCCTTCAAACCTGTTAGATATTTAGTTCTTACAAAGTTTTACCAAATACTGCAATGTTTAACAGTTCTATATAAACAAGGACAAACACCAAGACTTGTAAAGCAATTTGAATGTGCTGCCATCTCTTAGCAACATGTTCAACTAGAAACTATTTTAAGAATATAGTTTGGAGATGGCTTGAATGGGTAATTATGATAACATAATCTTGTCGATACGTTCATTGTACATTTATAATAAAGTGTCTTTAACTACCCATTCAAATCGTCTCTGAACTTTTATTTCCAAAAAAGGGGGTTCCTCGTCATGAAATTTGAATCCTAAGAACAATTAAACAGGAAACAAGCCTAATAAGAATTATAGAATATTATACAGAATGTCATAGCTTTGTCAAACAAAAAAAAAGAGAGGTTTTGTCCAAGCAAATTTATTCAAAATGATCTTAAAAATGGGTGTAAGAAATTTCCGACATGTTATCACCATAATCAAAACAATGTTCTGGTGTTGATTACTATTTTATGTTTGAATAAATAGAGTTGTTTAAACATTTGTTTAACAACAAGTAAAAGCCTGGAATGGTCTATTCTTTCGTTGGAGTGTGTATCCGTGAGCCAGACTAGTTTCGGAGCATTCCACTCCTCATCAGTGACTCTGGACACTATTACTATAAACCTTCATACGTACTGCTGAAGCACCGGAGGGGAATGCGAAACCTTGAGAAAACTTACCAAAGAAGTCTCGATGCTTTAAATGTTATTTAAAAACATATCATGGCACAGTGAAGTTGAACCTAGATTTAAAATGCAAATATCAAGAAAGAGTCCAGGTAAATTCTCAGTGTAGTTTAGAAAATGACTGTTCTGATGGAATTTTCTTAAATGAAGACATTCCAGTTGTTTTCGGGTACTTGACTTTCAGAAAGTCTTTGGTAAGGATACATGAATCTTACAATGGAATAACTTGTAAGCTGGAAGAATGATGAAGTTAAGAAATTAACAGAAAGTTAGTTTATTGGCAAAAAAAACAAAGGGTAGAGGCAAATGTCCTTTTTTTCCTTCTTATAGCAGGAACAATACTATTAGTGGGGTTTCTATTGGACCTTTTCTTTTTAAACCTCAAATTTGATTTCCATTATCTATGTCAATGATTTTCATTAACATAGTGCAGGTAGCCAGTTGTTAACCTTGCTTTTAAAAACAATATTTTAGTAGAATTTATGCATTTCAAGTATGGAACTTTGAAAACGAGTTACAAGCTATTGTTGTGAAAGTAACAATAATATTGTGGAAAAAATTATTGAGGCTTGACGGTGAAATTAGATAAAGTTTCTCAGCCTAGGGATTTGATGAATCTATCTACAGAAATCTCGAACTTACGTGTATAATGATAGGGTTATATTAAACTTTTATAGCGCACTCACTCCAAATAATTCATAAATTTTACAGAATGTATTACAGAAAGAATATCATTATGTTGAAGGCAGTGCTGAAACAATGTCATCTTTCTAGAAAGAATGTTACGAAGCGAGGCCTCAAGTACAAGAGTTGTTAACTCTTAGGAATAAAATAGCTAGAGCTGCTTGATTCAGATGTTTCAAACTGATAAAGTTTATATAATATGTTTAAATGATTTCTTTAAATGACTAAAATATTAGAAATGTGGTTTTCCAAATTAGTGATGACAAATTTAAGCTTTTTTTCTCAATTCGTTGCATCAGGAACTGCCCCCCCTCCCCAGTGGCACAGCGGTATGTCTGAGGACTAACAGCGCTATAAACCGGGTTTTGATACCCGTGGTGGCCAGAGAATAGGTAGCCCATTGTGTAGTTTTGTGCATAACTACAAAACAAACAAACAAACAGAAGGAACTGGGTAAAATTTGAATTTTGCTCCCAGCTTACATCTTTATAGAGAATACCAGTACAGATCTCCCTAGAACAACAGCTTAAAGCTGCTGCTTCTTCAGTAGCTGATTGCAGTTTCAAGGACTTTGAGACAGTATTTTAATAAAACCAAATGAGTCAAAATTGTTTGAGTGTTGATGGAATAGAGTTTTGGAGTATTTAGCTCTTCAGAACAGCTGATAACACCTGGTTGTTCTTAGGGAATTTTGGATTTCTTTGGCCTTGTGGATATATGACGAGGAGGTTTTAACATTTTCTATTTTACCTAAGAAAAACTATATTTTATAAGCTACACATCCACAGCTTTGAAGAAGTGGATACCCATTCATTAACATTTTTCATAAGTTTGGTTAAAGAAAATGTATTTGTTAGTTTCTGCTCAGTAAAATGTTTCGGGATTCATTTGTGATTTAATCTGAGATTCATCAGTGCTGGAGGTTGAATAAGAAAGTAAATACAAAATGTCTAACATAAAATAGATTGCTCCATCACTGTTAATGTAACTTCAGTTACTAAATGCTACAGAAACATCAGGACTTCCTTGGTTTGTTATACTGATTTTCTGCTACACCTGTGTATTTTCAACGCTAGTTTATTATATCTGGACATTTTTAGTCCAGCTTCTTACACAAATAGCAAAATTAGAATGTATGCCTACCTTATTTATACTGGAACAGTCTAGATACTTCTTTCGCTGCAGGACTCAGAGAAGAGATCGGTCAGCTGATACTGTCTTTGGTTTTCTCTCTTACAGTGATACTCAGCTGATCAGTAGGTAAGCTGTGCTTTAAATATATATTTATCTCTTACACTACACCGTGTTTTTCTTTATTTTATTGGCAGAATAAATGTTTATCCCTTAATGAAAGTTACATTTCAGCAGTGGTCATGTCACGCACTGCGTTAAATGGCACCTTAATATTTGACATTAGCCAGTAGTCAATCTGGTTTCTGCATCTTAGACATGAGAATACCTTAGAATACCGTGGCACCAAATCTCCAGAAGACAGATTTATTACCTAGAAGTTCAGTCTAATCCTATGTTGGATATGCCTTCTCCCGTGAAACTGACGCTTATACACTTTGGGGCCACATTTTGATGAAAGAATAAACGCGATACCAAAGCTGATATTCAACCTTTGAACCAATCCTCTCAAGGAACAACTCAAATTTCCTTTTAGGTCAAGTCCCTTCTGAATCTTCTCAATTTTGAGGGTACCCCGTTTCCTTTACAGTTATTTTCCCAACTTCTAGTGATGTCCGTCCTGTTAAGAGTTTCCATGATTGAGTTGACTTCGTCATCAAGATCTTTGTTCATTCTTTGAATTTATCTCCTGTGAAATGCTGTTATCTTTCAAGACGGAGTGCCTCCAATCATTTTCTTTCTCTGGTGAACCTACATCTCTCTCTACAAATTTGGATCAATTTAAACAATTGTAGATGGAGAAGTAACAGCTTTCCTGAAATCAGTTAGCATTACCCTCCCATATCTTTGGCAACGAGCCAACAGGGTTTCTTCTTATAGCGACTTTACTTCGTCTTAATCTGTTTTCGCGAACGTTGAGGCCCGCCATGGCCAGGTAGTTAGGGCGCTCAACTCGCAATCTGAGGGTCGCGGGTTCGAATCCACGTTACACCAAATATGTTCGCCTTTTCAGACGTGTGGGCGTTATTATGTGACGGTCAATCTCACTATTCTTTGGTAAAAGAGTAGCCCAAGAGTTGGCGATGGGTTGTGATGACTAGCTGCCTTCCCTCTAGTCTTACACTGCTAAATTAGAGAAAGCTAGCGCAGATAGCCCTCGTGTAGCTTTGCGAGAAATGAAAAAAAATAACCAAACAAACGAACGTTGGGATCCTAAAGTTTTAGTTCCATCAGTTTATCATGCTTCTTCTATCTTCCACATAATTGTTCACAGAGAATCACATGTAATCTGATGGTCTAGCGGATGAAGAGGTTCTTCCATTTGAACTGTCTTCACCTTCTTTCTAACTGCATCATTGTTCATTCTTTTTGACTACTAGGCATATTTGGAAATCACTTCTGTGAGACCTGTTATCAACCAAATACATCTGTCCTGATATTATCAACAAAAAATGCATCTGTCCTGATATTATCAACAACCAAATACAACTGTCCTAATATTATCAACAACAAAAATACATCTGTCCTGATATTATCAACAACCAAATATATTTGTCCTGATATTATAAACAAATATACATCTGTCGTGATAATATCAACAACCAAATACATTTGTCCTGATATTATCAACAACAAAAAATCTGTCCTGATATTGTCAACAAAAAAATAGATTTGTCCTGATATTATCAACAACAAAAATACATCTGTCCTGATATTATCAACAACCAAATATATTTGTCCTGATATTATCAACAAAAACTTAATCTGTCCTGATATTATCAACAAAAAAATACATATGTCTTGATATTATCAACAACAAAATACGTATGTATTGATATTATCAACAAAAATACATCTGTCCTGATATTATCAACAAGAAAAAAATCTGTCCTGAGAATATCAACAACCAAATACATCTGTCCTGATATTATCAGCACCCAAATACATCTGTCCTGATATTATCAACAAAAAATACATCTGTCCTGATATTATCAACAAAAAATACATCTGTCCTGACATTATCAACAAGAAAAAAATCTGTCCTGACAATATCAACAACCAAATACATCTGTCCTAATATTATCAGCACCCAAATACATCTGTCCTGATAATATCAACAAAAAATACATCTTTCCTGATATTATCAACAAAAAATACATCTTTCCTGATATTATCAACAAAAAATACATATGTCTTGATATTATCATCAACCAAATATATATGGCTTGATATTATCAACAAAAAATACATCTGTCCTGATATTATCAACAAAAAATACTTCTGTCCTGATATTATCAACAAGAAAAAAATCTGTCCTGACAATATCAGTAACCAAATACATCTGTCCTAATATTATCAGCACCCAAACACATCTGTCCTGATATTATGAATAAAAAATTTCGACGAACTGTCTTTTACAACCACAGGTTTTTGTCTTGGCAAAGTTATTTACAGAAGAAATGCTAAGCAGTTTTTTGAGTAAAGTAAAATGTGTTGTCATATTCTTTCACCATTAATTGTCCATTAGCATCCTTCACTTTCATATAAATGAGTCTGAAAATTATTTAAAATTTGTTAGAGTAATAGCTTATGATACTGGAAATAAAGTTATTATATCACGATATCCATTATGTTCTTATTGTTTTTTTTTTAAGCAAAGCCACACTAGACTATCTAGACCTCAGGGAATCAAACCCCGGATTTTAGCATTGTAAGTCCGTAGACTAACCGGTGTTCCAGCGGGAATCTATTACAATACCCATTAAGTATAAATACTTTAGGTATAGGACTATATATATATATAAACGTGTGTCTGTTTGTGTGTGTTTAACTTAATCTTCAATTAAACGTAGTACTTATAAAAACAAAATGAATTACATAATTCATTTGTTTGTTTTCAGTTTATAATCATGAATAATTATTTTAATGAGCGACAAAACTGATCACTCCACAACAATAAGCAGTTTGTACTTTTATTAATTATTCATCATATTGTACAAAAAATACAATGTCGCTACTTTTGATATGTTCGTTACGTCTATTAATTAATGGTGAAATAAAAAAGTAATTTATCAAGTTCTTTGAGATAAATATGCATCTCAAGGAATTCGTTAGTAATACTTCATCTTCCACATCTTGAAGTATATTTGGCTATAACATAACATACGGAAAGCAGGTGTCCATTCGGTCCTTGAAGGCCGTCCTTGCAAACCAAGAAAAGTAAAAATTTAAACCCACGCTATTTTTCAAGAAATCATAAATTCCTCCCCTATTAACACTTGTAAAGTGCCTGTGTTCACTACTGCCAAAGGAAACTAATTCCATAGACCAATCACCTTATCAAAAATAAAACCGTTTTTATTGAAGAATAGTCTACTTTTTCTAAATCTTTAACATTTAATCCCGTAATCTTCCGAATTAAGCACAAAGAAACCATTGGTATTAATCCTATCAATTCCTTGGTTGAAGCTTCAATATGATTATCTTACCCTTCTTTTATGAAGAGAAAGTAAATTAAGAGGTCTTAACTTGTCCCTGAAAAATGGTACTTCCATCCCCGTAATCGTCTTAGTAATTCTTTTGAGAACTTTCTCCAATAATTCAATATCTTTTCTTAGATGAGGAGACCAAAACTGTACACAATCATTAATACAAGAAAGGCTCAACTTGTAATCATTATGTCAATAAGTACACCAAGAATTTCTATCATCTTTAGTACTAGCAAGAGACCATTACTTAAATCGCTTCTGTAACTTATCTACTTCTGTGTCAAGATAGTTTTGATTAATGAACGTCTTCATATCTATATTAAATGAGTGACCCAAATTATGATAACCCAAATAAAATGTCATGTACTTATTGAAATTGAAGGTCATTTGCTAACAATTTAGCAAACTTTGAACTGATCCAAGTAAGTTTACTAAAATCCGGGGTTCGATTTCCTGTGGTAGACACAGCAAATAGAGCAAATCCACATTGGACTATTACGAACAAACAGACATCTTTAGTACAGCTATAAATACTCAAGAGTTTAAAGTCATCAGCAAACCTTACCAATTTGTTAATTATATCATTATCAATATAAAGGTCCAGAACTTAAACACCTGAAGCCAGAGATATTACATTATTTATCAGTGTCCAGTTATACTTAATTAATGGCAACGTTTCCCTTCTTTTAGCCAACCACTAATTAGTTTTTTTCAACCCTAACCAATATGCTGTTCTTTACTTAATCTTCTGTGTAGCACCTTACCAATAGCTTTCTTGAAAGTATAAGTACGTCAAATACACATCCCTTCTATCGTCCTGATAAAAATAGCATCCTAAGAAAATTTACATGTTAGTGATGCAAGATTTTCCTTTCGTGAATCCAAGTTGGCTTTCTTTTGTGATCTCGTTTCCCACCAAATGATTTATTTAATTAACTTATTAAATTCTCTATAAATTGTCCAACTACAAAAGTAGGACTAACTGAATAATAATAAAAAACACAACATTCCAAACTCAAATCACTTCAAGATCAATAACAATATCGAGCAACAATCAGTAATAATTCATTCTAACTAGATCTCGTGAATTAACTCGTGAATTAAGATCAAGGCAGGGTTTATACTTAGTGGTTAGACCACTAGGTTACATTTCATGTGACTAGATAATTTACATAATCTTTCACAACATTAATATCTGTATGTCACCGCTAGAAAAAAATCATAGTTGGACTGAACGAAAGAAGTCGCGTATAACACCCACCCCATAGCATGCCCCAACCTCACATTTCATAGCTAACTGAAATAAATAAATTTTTGCTA
>NW_013669696.1:57616-62564 GCF_000517525.1 Limulus polyphemus
AAAAATGTTTGTTTTATTAAAGATGTTGGTGATATAACAGAAAATAGCTTAATTCAGAAACGATTTAAATTTAAAATTGAATCGATATTTTTACTGTCATTTTATGCCCTTGGCTCCAGGTTAGGTCTTTACTTTCGGCTTATTATACAAATACTCACTACACTTATAAGGTTTTACGGCACCCCACACTCCCCATCATAGCTCCCTTGCACTCCCGCCACTAAAGTCGTAACGGACAGACAGTAGTCAAACTATACTATCTGGGTAAATACATTTTGGCTTTTATGACTCCTCCTATTTTGAGAAATCAAGCGTGATGTGACGTGACACACGCTGGCTTTTATATAGGTTAGATTTCAAATCCATAATAGACCGACTTAATATGGTAGAGAAAACGATAATCTGTTTATCTAGCAAAGACTTTTACGTTCCTCACCTCATAGTTTAACTAGTCTTGCAATTCAAAATTTTATCAAAAGAGTGTGTGTTGCATATTTGCAAAGTCAAAATTGATACAACAGTCAATTCACAAAAATGTTATACAATCTTTTAATATTTAGTAACAGATTAAGCTGTATTGTTTAGTAAGGATCTGATTTTCCCCCAGTATACTGACTGTATAGCTGAATAGCTAAATTCTGTTGTTTGATACAGATCTGATACTTTCTAAGGAGTCTGACTGTATAGCTGAATAGCTAAATTCTGTTGTTTGATACAGATCTGATACTTTCTAAGGAGTCTGACCATATTGCTGAATAGCTAAATTCTGTTGTTTGATACAGATCTGATACTTTCTAAGGAGTCTGACTGTATAGCTGAATAGCTAAATTTTGTTGTTTGATACAGATCTGATACTTTCTAAGGAGTCTGACTGTATAGCTGAATAGCTAAATTCTGTTGTTTGATACAGATCTGATACTTTCTAAGGAGTCTGACTGTATAGCTGAATAGCTAAATTTTGTTGTTTGATACAGATCTGATACTTTCTAAGGAGTCTGACTGTATAGCTGAATAGCTAAATTTTGTTGTTTGATACAGATCTGATACTTTCTAAGGAGTCTGACCATATTGCTGAATAGCTAAATTCTGTTGTTTGATACAGATCTGATACTTTCTAAGGAGTCTGACCATATTGCTGAATAGCTAAATTCTGTTGTTTGATACAGATCTGATACTTTCTAAGGAGTTTGACTGTATAGCTAACTAGCTAAAGTCTGTTGTTTGATACAGATCTGATACTTTCCAAGGAATCCGACTATAGCTGAACAGCTAAACTCTGTTGTTTGATACAGATCTGATATTTTCCAAGGAATCTGACTGTATAGCTAACTAGCTAAACTCTGTTGTTTGATACAGATCTGATACTTTCTAAGGAGTCTGACTGTATAGCTGAATAACCAAACTCTGTTGTTTAATACAGATCTGAAACTTTCCAAGGACTCTGACTGTATAGTTGAATAGCCAAACTCTGTTGTTTGATATAGATCTGATACTTTCCAAGAAGTCTGACTGAATAGCTGAATATCTAAACTTTATTATTTTTTTACATATCTTATTTCTTTTCAGGATCCAAACTACACAGCTTAACTGCATTGTCTGGTAAATATATAAATTGTTTTCATTATTCTGAATGATTTGTTTCGTAGCTAATAAAACAAACTGTGTAACTTTACTTATCAGGCAGTCGACCAAGTATGTTATTTAATAGCTACGGACATACTTTATTAGTGGGCATGTATAATGTGTGTGTGTGTGTGTGGGAGGGGGGTCATCAGGTAATCAAAAACAAAGAATCCTGTTCAATTAGGTCTTTAGAATACAGGTCATCATGTAACTTCTGATTTCATAGATGTTAGTTCCATAGAATGAAACCAGAGGGGTGAAAGTTACATAGAGAGCCACCAGAGGGGTGGTAGTTAATATTTGATCCACTAGAGATTGTAATAATATGACAAACTAATAACGTCGTATTGACTGTAATGGAAATTCATGTTATTTAATAATGATATTGATTGGTTTTATGCATATGTTATACATTGTAAATCCGATTAAAAGATTAGGCAATATTTTATTATACCATCTGATAAAAACGATATTCTTAGTTTTTAAGTTAAAATAATGCTATTAGTAACATAAATATAATTGGATAATATATTCGACCAATGCCTTTATCTACAAAAGTTAATATCATAACTACCAGTTTCATATAATTGGATATGCACCCAATACTGTATTAGGGAACTGGACTTGGTATCATGTGCTATGTGAAAATAAAGATACATGAAGCTAAGATTGAGTTTCTAGTAGATGTTGGATCTGTTATCACCTAACCCAACCTTGTAATGTAACAGGTACTCTGATGGAAACTCCTAATTTGTCCACCTAGTCAAAACTACATTCAGGCAAATAGTAACAAGTTAGTGGTGAATTTTCGACCTTGTGTTTTTATGGATTCTCAGATCTGGTTTCATGCATTGGTGTCTTAGGAATACATCTACTGCAGAAATATCCAGTTAGTTTTACTTTAGCAACAGGTGAATTCCAGTTATTTGGTAAAACTATCAAATTTCCACTATATTGGGCCCAAGAACAGTAGACTGTACAGTTGCATGTTGAGAATAAGGTATTTATACAATCAAATGAGAGGGTACTTTTCTCTAGTGTAGTACAGACACACTTTAGTGTCCTATTGACATATGCTTCAGTCATAGAATTGTACCAAGGAACACGCTGTTTTACAATCTAGAAGACACTCTGCATTTGCTGAAACAGTCATTGTTGTGAGTCTCAATGCTGTATAAATGTTAGTTTGTAACTACAAGCATTTGTCTGTTTCCATCTTTGGTGAAATCGTCATTTATGTGTTAAAGGATGTAGATATGATATAAATATGCCAAGTAGCTAGTGTCACAGAAACTGTAGCTTCTGTGATACTCGGTGAATTGCTCAAGGTGTTTGCTACTGTATTTTAGGGACCAGATGATCAATTAAGTCAGATCTTAGACAATGTGCATTGGTTGAAATAACTGCTGCAGCACTGATGATGAGCTACACAAGCAGTGATAATTCTTCTTTAGAATGGCCATCACAAATGGCCAACCAAAGACATTAGGAAGAACAGGTAAATGCTCTGGAAATATCTTTGGAACAGCCTGCTGTGTAACAAGGTGGAGTGTACCTTCTCAAACTGCCAAATCTAATATTGATGTGTGTAGCATATGGCACTCATACAGTCGGTTATCAGTGCTAGATGGCATGTGAAGTCATTATTATAAACCAGTAATACGTGGTAACCAACTCGTGATACAACTTGTGATCCTATAGTTATAAGGTGGCAGACATTTTTGACTTTGTAAAATGCAAAGACTGGGGATCTGGGAGTGTCAGGGACCGTCGTAAATGTGTGGAAATGGTTTTTTGACCAGATTAGCATAAATACATTGAGCAATGGTATATATATTAAATCACGTACGTGCCTACACACATACAAAAAGGTCACATCATAGAAAACTCACTTAAAGAATTATAGAGAATTGCCCTAAATATAGGTGGTCATTTTCTCCTAAATGAGAAAAGTAATAAATATATACTGATAATTATTTATTTCTTCAATAAGTGGTTTGGACCTTATCTATTAGTTGACACAGTTGCTAAGCCCATTACACACGTATTTGCTGAACAATAGATACTGTGGTTCAAAGAACCTTGAGAATTCACGTCTCTTAGCCCATTGTTTGCCAAGTTGTGCTACGTATTAGGTATGGTGAAAATCCACACGTCGCCATATTATTCTTAGCCTGACGATTTGGTTAACAGGCACAGGAGACTGTCAAACATATGTTCAAAAAGTCTGGAACACCGACTAAATATATTGGGATGAGTATCTATTGTAAATCATAGTGTATTGTTCAACTAAGCAAAGGTCAACTGTCTGCTCTCTTAACCTCTCGATGTTTTAAAATTGAACTACAACTCTGAGGATGACATATGACCCTTCAGCCAATACAGATGTGCAATATTATTTGCAAGAGTATGTGGAAAGGCTGCATTCTGCACTATTAGCTATGCATAGCAAGAGATAGTGCAATAAAGTGGTAACTGAATGAAAGTTCAAACATGGTGTTTAGGTATACATCTGCTGAATGAAAGTAGCATGTCAACAACTGTGGTGTTTAGGTATATATCTGCTGAATGAAAGTAGCATGTCAACAACTGTGGTGTTTAGGTATACATCTGCTGAATGAAAGTAGCATGTCAACAACTGTGGTGTTTAGGTATACATCTGCTGAATGAAAGTAGCATGTCAACAACTGTGGTGTTTAGGTGTACATCTGCTGAATGAAAGTAGCATGTCAACAACTGTGGTGTTTAGGTATACATCTTCTGAATGAAAGTAGCATGTCAACAACTGTATTCCCACTGTACTAGTCTCATGACAACTCAACAATGTGAGTTACTTCAGTCACTTGACATTTAATTCTGTACTACCAATGCACCTGGTTACCCTATTAATCAGACACACGTGAATATGTTGACTCTAGTGACGAGAATTATATGTTGCATGGCCACAACCAAACTAATAAGGAAGAAGAAACTGGCAATACATATCTACCTGTCCAAGAGAAGTCAGATGAGAAAATGGCAGAAGAGGAGCATTCCGTCTTAATGATTGCCTGAATACTGTGATTAGTTACTTGACCAACAATTTCTATGGTCAATTGACGGAAATCACGTATTGAAATGAAATGTCAACTTTACTTTCTAAACTATGAAGCGGTGGTTTATGGTAAGATGTCTATAGCTGAGCTGTGAAGATATCTCTGGTAATGAGCTGGTGATTTGATATGTTACTTGCTTTCTCAATCTACTCAGCTTTGTTCTATGAAGCGGTGGTTTATGGTGAGATGTCTATAGCATAACTTGATGAAGATATCTCTGGTAATGAGCT